>NW_021848711.1:205374-231515 GCF_003651465.1 Formica exsecta
TATATATAATTTATAATACTGTAATATTTACAGGGCATTAGCACAGATATGTTATAAAATATTGGAACAGACTAAAGATGTTAAGCAAAAACATATAAGACAAACTATATTTGAGGTATTGCCATGTATATTTATATATGTACAACCTTTATTATATTAATGTTTAAATATTATATCTTTATTCACAGATTTTTGGAACTTTGATTAAAAAATACAATCATGGAATTACTTGCATTGTGAGAATTATTCAGGTACACATATGTTTGAATAAATTATTTATAAATTATGTGTTGTTTTAAAAAATACATAATTTATATGTATATCATGTACATTGCAATGCTACAGTTGGTGAAATTGTGTGATGCATTAGCAGTGCCTATAGCGACTGGCATAGTACATATGGCCACTGAGTGTGGTTGTAAAGGTTTGATAAAAGAGGTGATGAATGAAATCGGACAGAGCGAAATTGGTGAAACGGAAAATCGCAATGTATCCACATTTCTCGAGAACATTGCAATCTTGCAGCCCGATCTTATAATCCCTGTTCTTGACGAGGTCATCGATTACCTGTCTAATGAGGCACGTTTATATCATAATTTTCTTGCTATTGATTAAACAATAGTTTAACAATATGGGACATGTTAAGTTAAATATATAATTAAAGTTATAGAGATAGTTCAAGTAACTAGAAAAACCTTCCTTTTTACAGTTTTATACTATGAGAAATTGCGTGATTGGAGTATTGGATATTGTAGTGCAAAAAGCGTTGACTGGCGAAGATCTCACGGATGAACAGAAAAAGCAACGCGATGAATGTCTAAATAATTTGGAGGATCATATTTTGGATTCCCATGCTTATGTCAGATCGAAGGTACTTCAAGTGTGGCAACGCTTATGTTGCGAGGGAGCTGTACCATTAGCCAGATATGGGAAGCTTTTAGCCGCCACCGCATTGCGCTTAGAAGATAAAAGCGCGAATGTTCGTAAACAGGCTCTCCAGTTGTTGCGTACCATGTTGCAAAGCAATCCCTTCGCCGCCAAGGTATTCGTACTTCGGAAAATAACGCATCACTTTTCTCCATTATTAAACTGATCTTTTGATTTTATATATTTTTCTATTGTAGTTGACTCGTGTTGAACTCTCCGACTCGTTAGAAAAAGAAAAAGCAAAATTGCAAGAATTGCAAGCTCAAATTGCAAGTACTAGTGGACGCGGTCATATGCAAAGATTCGAACTTTGGAATATTTTACAACCAGATATTAAAGCGACAATAAAGAAAATTTTTGAAAATGAAGCGGAATGTATAAATGAACCATGTTAGTTATATTACTTTGTAACGCATTATTGACACATTTATTCACTTTACAGCTTCTTTATTTTTGTCGTGCAAAATATTTGCAAGATTACAAGATCTTTTATATATGATTTTATTTAATATAGGTGCAGAGAATAAAGAGAATATTGATGCAGATCATGCTTTCGAACATGTGAGACAATTATTATTAAACCGAAAAGTCACCAAGGCTGTGAAATACTTATGGAAGACTTGTATGATATTGGAAGAAGCTCCTGAAATGAGAGATCTTTCCATTGCAGCAAAGGAGGAGTGTTTATTCGCCTTTTTGCTGAAAATTTTTATAGAATCAGAGAACAGATTGACAGATAATGAAGACGAGAATACGGTTGACGCAAGTAAATCGGAGCAAGATAACAAGAAAAAAGAGGAGATAAGATTGCGAAAGCGCGTTATAAATTACTTAACAGTACGTGACATAAAAAATTGAATAAAACGATTCTTTTCAACTTTGTCTAATTGTATATTTCTTTGGCAGAATTGTCTCGAGTTCGCGATTGAGTTGGAAAAGGCAATACCGATGGCGGAGAAGCTGTTGTTCTCCATATGTGCCGGCGACGCGGTTGAATCGTGCACATTTTTAGGAACCGCTTTTCAATTCAAAGTAACTGGTGCGGCCAGTTCCATACGCGAAGCCCTTTTTCAAGTGTTCCATCGCGATCAGTCTGTGCGTAATAATGTGGCTGTGGTCTACAAAAACATTTATCTCGACATCAGTAATGACAAACAATCAGCCCGTCAAATAGCTGTAACTCGTAGCAATTGTTTGATCAATTTGCTATCGGAATTACAACCTGGACAAAGTCCGGCTTTAGCTCAACTGATCGTAACATGGTATGAGAACGGGGAATTAAACAACGAATTGTTGCAGGTATTTAATACTGAGTATATATATATAATAAACTCAATATATATATATATAGAACTTATTATAAAAAATTCAAAATCAAAATATTTATAACTTGTTATCAAATGATATATTAATTTGATGACAAGTTATAAATATTTTGATTTTGAATTTCTTATAATGTGAGTTCAATATTCTAATTTTAATTAATGCTATATATATATGCAGGTATTATGGGAAAAATTCTCCATGAAGTATCCGGATACGTCACCGATAAATAGCAGAACTGCATTAATGATATTAACGATGATAGCTCAGGCAGAACCTAAGATTGTAATCGATAATGTGAATATGTTAGTAGAAATAGGATTAGGTCCGCGCGCGAAAGACGATCTTCTTTTCGCACGAGACACTTGCAGAATGTTATTGAAGATAAAACAAAATAGCAAGGATATCGAAAAATCGCCTCTGAGGTAAACGTTTGTTGAAAGTGATTGGAAAATAATTCGAAGTTTCTTAGAGTTGACGATAAAAAAAGATTTTTTCTCATTATATAGATATTTCAACAATCACGATATGTTCCAACAAATCCTGATATTATTGATAGATACTTTTATCGACGCGAATGAAAACGCTTATATCTCTTTTGCGACGGATGCAATTAACGTTATATATCATGTAAGTGGGACTGTTATGTGTTAATTAAATACATTTGGGATATTGTGCTGAGAGTTTTATTTTAAATTCTAGTTGGCAAATCAACCTGATAGATTGATAAAAAAATTATTATTGGACATCACCGAGAAGGGTCAATTCACTAATAAGGAAACGAATGAAGCACCGAGTGTGTCATGCACTATACTCTCCAAATTGCTTTATATAATTGGACATATTGCCATCAGGCAAATGATTCATCTGGATATGTTCGTTTACAAGGAACTCAAGCGTAGAGATGCAGTGCGTAAGATGCGTAAAAGCAAGAAACAGTCGAGAGTTGAGTTTGCAACACCGGATATTAGATCTAAATCGGCAAACGCGTCGTCGGTCTCATCAAGTGCGCGACGAAATAAAAACTTGATGATTTCTATGGTAACCGAAGATAACGGCGAGGAAGCTTTAGAAGGTGCAATAGATGACGCGGAAGCGGAATTCGTAAACAGCGTGCTTGAAAACGAGATCGTCACTGGAAATGGCTTGCTTGCGAAATTTGTGTATGTATTCGGATAGTGATAATCGCGCAAGAATGATAGTCTCTACTCGAATAATAGAGACATGTAACTTATATGAGTATAATTATTACAGTCCATTGGTATTGGATGTATGTACATATCCCGATAAGTATAATAGCGAGAATCTACAAGCCGCAAGTTCGCTCGCGTTGAGCAAAATGATGACAGTGAGTTCCATATTTTGTGAGCAATCCCTACAACTTTTAGTCACCATATTGGAACGATCGTCATATCCTGGAATAAGATCGAACATGCTGATCGGAATGAGCGATCTTGCTACTAGATTTCCCAATCAAGTGGAACCATGGTCGAAGCACATCTATGGAAGGTAAATTGGTTCTCACTCATCGGCCTTCAAAGGTCAATATCTCATTTTTTGAATATTGATTAATATTAATTGAATAAAACTGATTATATATTTTATAGTATTTAAATAAATATGCATTGTAAGTTATGAATTATACATGCGCGCATGCACGCATATATATTTCTTTTATAAAAAAATAAAATTGGCGGAATTGCAACGTACTGAGTAATATTTATGTTTGTAGACTCCGAGATGAGGATGTAAACGTGCGTAGAACATGCGTTCGTATGTTATCGAATCTGATAATGAGGGAGATGATCCGAGTGAAAGGACAAGTTTCAGAATTAGCCCTTTGCATTATTGACGAGGATAAACAAATACAGCAAGACACAAAGGAATTCTTCAATCAACTTGCCCAGAAAGGCAACGCTCTGTATAATATAGTGCCCGATATATTGTCGCGCTTAGCAGATCCTCAATTGAATCTCGACGAAAAACGATTTCAGGAAACCATTAGGTAAATATTGTAGCTCAGTATGTCCAGCAGCAAAAACTGTAGGCGCTTAATTGACGTTATAATTTGCAGATACATTCTCGGCCTAATGCAGAAAGAAAGACAAATTGATACCATAATCGATAAAATTTGCGCTAGATTTAAGTTAGCTACCACAGAAAGACAGTGGCGTGATCTTTCCTACTGCCTTTCACTCTTACAATTCAGTGGAAAGAGTAAGTCGAGTAATTTATGCCCAATAATATAATTTATATTGGAGGCAATTAACTTTATTTTCTCTCTCTTTTTTTAAAGGTATACGGCGTCTTATCGAAAGTTTACCGCTATTGAAAGAAAAAATTCATTATAAACCGGTATTAACAGCATTACAAAATATCATTGAGCAGACAAAGAAAAAGGCGGACGCTAATGCCGCTTGCACAGAGCTAGAAGAAAAAATACAAGAACTTTTAGAGACGGAAACAACAGAAAATCCGGAAGTAGTAGACAACCGTCTGATGCCACCACCGTCTGTCATGCCAAAAAATAGAAAAAGTATTCGTCGAAGTAGATATAAGAACAAGAATGATGAAACCGATGACGAAGATAGTTCCGATGATTCCGAGGAAGATATAGACAATCCACCTATTGTAAAATGTGAGTGATTAAAGCCGATTTTATTAATTTCTTATATTCAAAACTAGAAATATACAGATGTATAGGTATTTTATATCTAATTTTCTTAGCGGGAAATAACAAAAAAAGATTGACCAGTGAAAAGATCTTTCATACAAGATCAGTCGCAAAAAATAATGATGATGATGTCAGTGATGAAAGTGTCTCAAATACTGCCACGCCTGCAAAGCATGGTATTTATTTGTATATATTTGTTATATTTATTAATATATAATAAAAAAATAATGTTTTTCTATATATTTATATTATAATAAATATTAGATAAAAATAATTAATTGCATATAACGAATTGAATCAAACATTATTGAAATTATAGTATCCCGAGTTTATAGTTCATTTCGACTATGTACGATCTTTCGATTATTTTTGGCAACTGTAATTTTTTTATAAATAACTTAGCAATTATTACATGCAGTTGAAAATAATGAAATAATGAACAGTATGAATTTATTTTGTTTTCTCTTAGGTAAAAGAAAAGGATACGTACAAAAGAAAAATACGAAGACTGCGGAGGATGATAGTGATAACGTATCGCCATCCTCAAAACGAAATAAAAATAATACACCGTTACGAGAGACTAAGATGTCGACCCGGTTACGCAAATAATTATTTTCTTATAAAATTAAAACAAAACGAAGAAAGTTCCTGGCTAGATGAGGATCATTTTAAAAGATGGTCCGGTCGCAAAACAGTTCCATTTATTTCGGATATAATTAGTAGTTTTTATCGTACTTCAATTATTTGTCGTCTTAAACATTTTTATGAATTGCTGAAAGATCGAATGTATATTCATTTATCAGTTTAAAATCTGAGTTTTCGCGCGCGCGCGCGCGTATATGTTAATATAAAAAAGATATATTACACATTAGATATATGATCCCATGTATATGTTAAAATCGCTATATAAAGATTTAAGGATTAAGTAACAATGTCAGACAGATCTAAAGAAATAATTCGAGCTTTTAATATTGTTTAAGAAAAAGTTTTGAAGAGATTGAGATGAAAAGTGCGTTGGAAATCTCTATAAAAAATCAAAGTTTAAGGGGCCTATTCTGTAACTTTTAACGATGTCGTTAAGTATCATCGCGCAGCTATTTTCCGATACGTTTTAGTTGCGCAATGACACGTAATAACATCATTAAATGTTACAAAATAGGCCCCTAAGTCTTCTTGATTGCGTATTTTAGAAAGATTTATTATTCTTAATATTTATAAATCAATAATTGAGCATCACACAGACACAAGTTTATTAATAAAATAATCAATATTTTTATGTTAAGTTTTATTTTTGCTAATATGTTTTAGTATTTTAACTTTTTATTTCTGGCATTTTTGATAAATTTGGACAAGTTCTGTTATTCTTCTCTCTTTGCCGATAAATAATATAATGATAAACACATGACATCTGAATATTCGCTTTTTACTTCCGATTCTAAAATTAATATGCGAAGAATTAATCATGTCTCTTAGAACTTCTTCTCTGTTCCCACAACAATAAAATCGATTAACATCATTATCCTGCTGACGAAAGCGCGCACGATAATGTCTCGCGATCTTACTTACATACTAGCAAGCATGCATCAAATTACTACACTTACGTACTTTTCTACTTATTATTTTTATGGATTAACCTTATGGATAATTTTTTTTTTTGTACGATTTTGTGCATATCATGCACTAGGAACAGAGCAGCGGTTTGCAGCAGAATCACGCCGATCAATCATTACATCCGAAGAAACCAGTTCTTCTGATCATAATTTCTGGAATTAGCTGCTAATAAGCATTACCAGAAAAATACTTATCTTATTAAAAAAACAAATAATACAATTTTTTATATTAAAAATAAAATAAGATATTTTTATACAAGATTTGTTTGAAAGAAAATTGGTTTTCAATAATATTTCAAAAATTGATTTCAAATTCGAGAAATGTATATGTGCGCGCGTATGTGTGTGTGAAAAAAGTATTTTTTGTTTTATTTTAGAGTTGAAAGTATATAATTTTCAATAAATCAATACATACTGTGCAATAGATTGATTTCAACAGCAATAATCAGAATGTAAATGAAAATTTGATTTTTCTTAAAGTCAAATACTGATACACAACATCTGAAGAAAATCGATGTGATACTTAATCGACATTCTGTCGCAAAACGCAGTATTTTACAAATCAATTCCTCATGGCGGAGGTCTTAGATATACATATATTTGCGTGTCGCAATGAACTTTTATGACAGAGGCAGATAGAAAATATCGAGATTGTCGAATCAACTTTGTAGAAGACTAGGAAATTGACTCTTCGCTTAACATACTATTGATATACAACACGGTAAAAATAATAAACAATGCAGTAGTGGAATATTCATTTCAATCATAATGGAAATTTAAATTTCTAATTTCAGAATTCTAGAAAACATCATATTATTCTAGAAAACCGTCCCGCAGTTGTAATGTCTGCAAAAAAGGGCGCTCATATAACTGATATGACATGATTAAATAAAATGAAGAATATTACAAAAAAAATATGTAAACATGCATTTATAATTAACGATCAAATTGGGACTCTCTTTTGGAGACCGGAACCATGATAAATATTTAGATTTAATTCTGCTATACTATACATATAAAAATTCGTCAAATACACAACAATTAGTTTAAAGATCCTGTTCCTAAAAGATCATTGTTATAAGCATTAAGTTGGCGCTAAAGATTTGTCGTTTTATTACTAAGTATTTTAAATAAAAATAGCAATCCGGATTCTTTTTAAGGAGTTTGAAAAGGAAGATTGAACAGTTTCTTATAATAGATAAAATATACAATATATTAATACTCTTTTCTGTCTTCTCACATCAATAATGTAATTATTTTAATTAATAAAATTTATTACTCTTTTGAAACTATGTAATTTTTTTTTCAACTTTAGTCGACAAATATTACATCTTTTACGCCAACCTAATACAATGGCGTTTATCCTGCTATAAATAATAATGATTTTACGTGATATTCGCGCGAGAGTGACGATAATTATTTATTATCGAGAGTATGTGATATGGTCATTTTTCGAATTCCCTTGATTGATTTTATATCGCCAATTATACACGATACGTGTACATCGATAATATGAACCTGACTATTATTAAAATAATGATAAATGAGAATTCGACCATGTGAAAACTTCTTTCATGTCTTCGTCGTCATTGTCGTCATCTTCGTTATTATTGTCATAGTCATTACGCTATAGAAAGAATGTAAAAACTCGAAAGTGATACTGTTCCTTGTCCACGCGAGAGGCGTCTAGCACGTATTCATCGTGTAAATAGTATCAGACGACGAGCAACATTCACGAGTGGTTGGACCAATCTCTTGTATACTGACATATGTGCCGGTAACGAAGCCCAAAACACCGAAGGCAATGATGGCGATATTCTTCCACAGCCGCCAGTTCCATTTGCCGAGACCGTTCTCCAGTTCCCAGACAGTCACCAGATCGATCACCGATGGAAACATGAGACCCAATGTGGATAGGCATACAGCTCCGACAAGGGAGATAAACGGGCCCAGATTAGGAATAGCGATGGCTACGCAAACGGTGAAGATTACCAATAAAATGCGGAGAAAATATTCGCCCAACAATCGTCGAGAGCCGAAATACTGCTTTGTATTCTTCCAGATAATTTCCATAGGCACATAAAACTGAAGTCCGTAAGTAAGAAAAATTGCAACAGCGATCATTAATTTGGCGGATTGTGATAGTATCTCATTCTGCGGGGGATTAAGTGTTATAGAGGCCTTGGTGTTCTCGCCATATTTCCAATAACCGAAGAAACCGACAGTGCTGTATAGCAATACGACAACAAACATGCCAGTGTTGAGGACACCCGGACAGCCAATGAAATGCGATGGTGTCCTCATATTATTCTCTAGCGGCATGACCTGAAATAGATTACACATTTGACGATTAGCTTTTATGTGAATGGATAAAAATTAGAATTAAAGTTTTTTTTCCGCATTTAACATATATTCATCGCCATACATATCGTAATCATCATCGTATGAATTTAATATCATTTGTGTACCTATCTAATATCAGTAATATAATATGATAGAAGTTATTACGTACTTAATAATATAAGATTTGTATACTTACAACACCGATGCCTTCGAGGGCAAAAATAGCAGTGCCAAAAAACATGGGCAGCTGAGACCAACTAGAAAAACTTGGAACATCACCGATGGTGGGCAGATCCTGAAGGATGTAATAGAAGGTAATACCCATACCGGTGGCAATCAACATGTTCGCTACCATCGAAAATGGCGCAAGATATTTAAGATTTCTCACAAGAGAAAAAATAATGAGCAGCGGTAGAAGCATTGCCATGTACATCCGTAGATCCTTGTCTGTTTCCGTGTAATAGTCTACGACCTCCTTAACGTTAGTTGAGATGAAGACAATGTACACACAGCAGCAACCGATCAGATCAATCACCAGGAACGAATTAATCGTTGCTCTGAAACAATATTAAATAATATTTGAGAGTATAGAAATTAATAGCAGAAAAAGGGGATGCAATGGTAAAGAAGGAAGAAAGAAAAGAAAAAAAAGAGATAGATAGGAAGGGAAAGAAGAAAGGAGAAAGAGAAAAAGAAAGATGGAGAGGGGAGGAAAAGAGAGAAAAGGAAGGCAAGAAAGAAGGAAAAAAAGGAGAGAAGAAAGGAAGGGAGAGGAGAGAGAGGCAGGAGAGAAAAGAGAAAGAAGTAATGTATATAAAATAATAGCAATGGGATATACATCAAGCTTTTATATAATATATTATTAAAAAATCTCATTTTTTGTAAGTTTTTATATATCCTTTGTATAATACAACGACACACACTTACTTAGCAAGTCTGGCGTATTTTTGAATAGGCTCGGGTCCTACTAGGAAAGCTGCCTCTGCTACATCAGCGAAGCCGAGACTAGGTGTCTGCAACCGCCTGCACAGGACGTGGGCGCATTTAACCAATATGTGAACGCAGTATGTGCAAACTGCACCGATAAAAAATGTGGCAAAAAGTCCAAAAATAAGACCGGCATTGCGAAAAGCCATCGGCATCGCGAGTATGCCTGTGCCCAGGCTTCCCTTGAGCAGATGTATAAGCGTGTCGAGGTCCGAGGTAGGATGGACAAGTTTGCGATGTTCAAATGGGTTGTAAAGATCGGCTTCTTCATCGGTCGGTCGCTCCACGAGTGGCAAGGTCGAGCCATTTGTGACCGTAATGGGCACGTCATTTTTCTCGCATTTGTATCTGGAAAACCGGTAACGTTAATATATCGCAGCATATATAATCAGAGCGAACGATTTCCGTAAATAGAATATAAATTACGTATATATACAAGTGTTCTATAAGGATGCTACACCGCTTCTTTCATCTACAAATTATTCGATTAATTCAATCGAGACTTGATCAGCAAAATCATGAAAATTACAAAGTCGGAAAAAAGGAATATTTTTAAATAAATTTTTGTTAAAATCGGTGTGAGTTAATAAAAAAATGTATCCCAGTAAACTATCATATTAATGTTATATAAATAATGTATATAACACAACTGAATATTAAAATAATTTATCAATATATATTAAAATTATGAGTATATATTTCAAAGAAAATGTATAAAGAATGGAATTGCGATCACACATAACTTTTGTCTATTAATATTTTACCTAACTTTTTTGTTATCATGTTTGATATTATTAATATTTTTTCCCCGATGCATGCATCCATTTTCTCAACAAAAAAAGAAGTGTAACACAAGTAATTGTTTTATTGCTAATATAAATATTTCTTATATAAAGTTAGTGAAACATTAATTGAATGACACATTGTTAGACTATAATCGGCAATTTGTTTTTAGCGAAATTTTATTCAATTCAAATTGAATAATTTAAATTGTAATTGTTGGATAAAATCTAAAGCAAAGCTTTATAAATGTGATATCATCTTATTATCAAAACTTCACAGCAACAACAATACTAAGTGCTGAACTTGTACATTCCGCAGTCACAATGTAAACAATGGTTCATGTTACCACTTCCATTCCTGCATTCTCTGCATTCATACTCGATCGCAGAGGCACGACTCTAAAAAGTCAAATGATAGCAGGCACAAATGAGATTTCAGTGGAATATATGATGTGTCGGTCATAAATTTTCCACAGTAAACTCTTATAATATAATATAAAAGTAATAAGTAATATATGTAACATAAAAGTTATCTACATTATATACAATTTAATTTCTTAATTTCTGATATAATCCTAATAATTTTAGGATTTAGAATATTAAACTGATGAATGGGAACTTGTTATTTACTATCTATTTGAAGCGCAAAATAGATTCGATTAAATTAAAGCGTAAAAATTTAATTCCTATACAAATTAAATTCTCGACATAGCTTGAATGAATAAAAAATTTAATTATTTAAGTTATATTTCTGATATAATCCTAAAATTATTAGGATTATATCAGAAATTAAGAAATTAAATTGTATATAATGTAGATAACTTTTATGTTACATATATTACTTATTACTTTTATATTATATTATAAGAGTTTACTGTGGAAAATTTATGACCGACACATCATATATTCCACTGAAATCTCATTTGTGCCTGCTATCATTTGACTTTTTAGAGTCGTGCCTCTGCGATCGAGTATGAATGCAGAGAATGCAGGAATGGAAGTGGTAACATGAACCATTGTTTACATTGTGACTGCGGAATGTACAAGTTCAGCACTTAGTATTGTTGTTGCTGTGAAGTTTTGATAATAAGATGATATCACATTTATAAAGCTTTGCTTTAGATTTTATCCAACAATTACAATTTAAATTATTCAATTTGAATTGAATAAAATTTCGCTAAAAACAAATTGCCGATTATAGTCTAACAATGTGTCATTCAATTAATGTTTCACTAACTTTATATAAGAAATATTTATATTAGCAATAAAACAATTACTTGTGTTACACTTCTTTTTTTATATCATCTTATTATCAAAACTTCACAGCAACAACAATACTAAGTGCTGAACTTGTACATTCCGCAGTCACAATGTAAACAATGGTTCATGTTACCACTTCCATTCCTGCATTCTCTGCATTCATACTCGATCGCAGAGGCACGACTCTAAAAAGTCAAATGATAGCAGGCACAAATGAGATTTCAGTGGAATATATGATGTGTCGGTCATAAATTTTCCACAGTAAACTCTTATAATATAATATAAAAGTAATAAGTAATATATGTAACATAAAAGTTATCTACATTATATACAATTTAATTTCTTAATTTCTGATATAATCCTAATAATTTTAGGATTATATCAGAAATATAACTTAAATAATTAAATTTTTTATTCATTCAAGCTATGTCGAGAATTTAATTTGTATAGGAATTAAATTTTTACGCTTTAATTTAATCGAATCTATTTTGCGCTTCAAATAGATAGTAAATAACAAGTTCCCATTCATCAGTTTAATATTCTAAATCCTAAAATTATTAGGATTATATCAGAAATTAAGAAATTAAATTATATATAATATAGATAACTTTTGTGTTATATATATTATTTATTACTTTTATATTATATTATAGCAGAGTTTACTGTGGAAAATTTATGACCGACACATTATATTTTCCACATCATATATTACTGTTATGTTTATGAGTGAGAGAAATGTCCGATAACTAAGGTAATAATTGTCTAATATTATTTGTAATATTCAGTTTTATTGTACTTATACAACATTAATATAATTGTTTACTGGGTTTCTATCTTAACTCTCGAAAGTCACACATGAGTTATGTGTGTCCACACCATTTATTTAAAAAAATCTGTTGAGTTTTAAGAAAAGCCCTTTACTTCGAAGAAAAAAATTTTTGTTGAAGATTTTAAAGATTTATAGAGGAAATATCGCTGCGCATCATGCGCAGTATCAAATGTGAAAAATGTAGCTAATTTCTAAAAATTTAAAGTTTTATTAATAAATTATTTTAGATTTTTTATAGTATTTTAACATGATTAAAATCTTGCTGGATAAAAATGACCTATGTATGATTGTAAAAGGTACCAAAAATATATGCGGTACTGAAGAATTAAATCTGTAATGTGCTATAATTTGTTATGAATCAACTAAGGCAAATTTTTCAGTTAAGCATAAGCTATTGATCATTCAGCAAGTCTATATAGTACCCTGAAAAATAGTATAAATATCAAATTTAAAATATATATAGTTTGATAATGTCGATTTTGGACTCATTAAAAACGGCTGTCATCTCCTTTTCTGGACCACAATTTGCCTTACTTTCATTTTCTAAAAGTATCAGAGGCAAGTATCAGAAATGTCGGGACATATATGTTCGGCAACATTTAGTTTTTGTAACAAGCATCTCCTATAATATATCTGAGTCTTATCTTTCCGATTTGTAGTAAGAATCGGAAATGCGTTATTATGCGAGTAATGAATTTGTATGTGCATGTGTGGGTGTATATGCGCGCGCGTGATATATAGCGTGGTCGCACGCTATGATGAGTATACATATGTGTGAAACAGAGAGAAGCAAAAATAGAATATGTGTATACGTTCATATACATAGGTAGATTAGATTAAGTTAGGTCAGAGCTGGGAATGTTACTTTATATAAAAGTAACTCGTGTTGCTGATTTTAAAATAATTTATTATTGTAACTCGTTATCGTCACCGTTACTTAAAAAATAACGAGTGGTTAAAATTTTCGCGTTACATTTTTTAACGCTATCACAAGGCCAAGTTATATATAATATACACACATAAAATTTACACTGTTTAAATATTTTTTGTAAGCATAAATTAAAAAAAAAAACATTTTTTAATGGCTTTTTGTAAATATGGTTAAAATCGCCTATTTTACGTCTTTAACTTTATGTAATTTCAAAATCCTAACGTGATACGCTAATTTACGAGTCTCTTAAATTCGTTTAAAACATGTAAAAATTTATAAGAGTTATATGATTTAGTTTAAATAAAAGTCTAATAAAAGTTGGTAAATTTTATAAACAAATTTATTAATTTTTAATTTTTAAAAAAGCTAAATGTGTCTTTATGCGTGTTTATTTGCATGAAAATCATCCTACGTAGAATCGAAAAGCAACGATAAAAATAATTGTTGAATTTGTAACTCTCGAAAAAAATATATCAAAATTATTTTTTCCGTTGCAGATAGAAATTTGTAACGCCGTTACCGTTACCGAAAAAAAGTAACTGTAACGGTAACAAGTTATGCATACATGTCACAAGTAACGCATTATTACGTACTTCCCAACCCTGGGTTATAAGATTAATAGGAAAGATAAGAGTGTGTATAGAGAGAATAGACAGAGATAGGTATTATAGATACCCATATTTTTTAGGTGCGGTAGTTTCTCTTCGTAGTCGTGCAAAACATTCTGTTGAGAAAGCTCTGGATTAGAATTTGTGTGTGTCCGTATCACGTATTACAACGTGACGAAGAGTTCACGCGCGTCGCGGTACAGGCATACATACAGAGGGGCAGCTGCAACCACCGCACTGCATCACTGCGACGACCAAGCGCAGATCACGACGCAGTACGACGACTAACAAGCCTCCTTTGCTTGCCGAACTTTTTTGCACTTTTGGCCGAGTATTTTTTTTTTGTTTCCGTTTTTTCTTTTTTTTTTTTTTTGTTACACATACGTTGAACAATCTATTACCAAATCAAATGCCAATGTCTCGGCTTTTAACGACGGATTTTACAACTGTCTGTCGCGTCTTATTACATG
Source organism: Formica exsecta (assembly GCF_003651465.1). Taxonomy (NCBI): domain Eukaryota; kingdom Metazoa; phylum Arthropoda; class Insecta; order Hymenoptera; family Formicidae; genus Formica; species Formica exsecta. The sequence continues at coordinate 220,119 of NW_021848711.1, forward strand.
TCACATCCAAGTTAGCGTCGCGTCGTATATCGTCGCTGTGTGAGTTTTTATCAAAATAAGTGTTAAAGCAACGATCCGATAATATGTCATATTTTCTTTTTTTTTTTCTCAATGATAGTATCTTTTTTTTTTTATTCTCTTTCATTATTTGTAGAGCACTTTCATAGAGCCCGAATCTATGCCCGGAGAGTTTATACTGTCTGGAATCATATAAATGCACATATTATACAATAAAGACAGAGACAAATCCTTTATCTTCTAGGAACATCCTGCTTTGCATACCGCATGATCTCTATATAAAGTATTCTCGATTAGTCACGAACGAGCTGTAACGATTCTCCTTCTGCTGCCTTTTTTTGCGCGTGAGAAACTGGCGTTACTCGATATCATATAAATTATAAGACATATATATATGATACACGTAATATAGTACGATGCAAATTGATGAGATTAAACTGACGTAATAATTTTTTTTATTGAACAGTTTCTTAAGGATATAATGCTCGTTTGATTTTCATACATGTAACATTCATTACGCTATCAAAAACCTAAAGTGTATACATAAATAAAACTACCAAATTATCCTTTATTACACTATATGTGTGTGTGAGCGAGTGAGAGAGAGCGAGTGAGAGAGAGAGAGAGAGAGAGAGAGAGAGAGAAATAATCGAGAAAATATTAAATATCAAATTTTTGGCAAAATTTCTTTCCTCTACAGATTTATTCGTTTATTCTTGGTATTTTGTGTGATCTCTCTCTTTAAAAATAGTTCATACTATATAGTAAGTATATATCTAGATAATGAAATCCTATCAGTGTACTCCAATAGTATACCAGAAAATTTAATTATGATTTCGTAGATTCGAATATGCTGCGTTTTCATTAAGCACAGTTTCCGGTAACATGACTTGCCGATATGGTATAACTATATAGTAGATATAGCAGAAATGCAACAAAAATTGTGAGTATTGTCTGCTATCGTCATGATAATCGTACTTTACAAACTTTATATGCCTGTGAGAAACTAGAACAAATGAGATAAGTATGAGATAATTATTTTAACATATCTTATACGATATCGTCGTATTTCCGCTGTTGTTTCATAACAATAGACCATGCTGTGTTTCTGCTATTATTATTTGTAACGCCAGTGCATACTTCATTTCTGCCGCCTTTATGTTGTCACATACTTATGTATACTTGCAATAAGTACGATTTCTAATTACAATGCATTATGTATTTCTAATTACAATACATTTCTAATTACAATACATTCTGTAACACGTCATAACATCATGTTATGCTTAATGTTGCTTTATTTTCTAAAATAAATAAGTTTGAAATATTGAGTGCCAACATACACACGTGCAATGCTCAAACTATTCTTTTTATGCTGGCAACTTCTATTCTATTCATATACCATTTTTTTCCAGTATATCATAATGCAGACCTGCTCGTTTTCTGTTGCATTTCTGACGACACTAGTTAAAATGGCAAATCATTCTAGGTTGCTTCCGGTGTTCTAGTTAATATGTAGCACGCAGTTTGCAATATATACACTCTTGACAAATTTGGCTATGGGGTAATTTATGGCTGGTGGGTACTTTATGATAGTCTTTGAAAAAATCATAAATAAGTGGAAAATGAAAAGAGAGCGTATGTGAGAATTAAATAGAATTAGAAGTCGGTCGTCTTTGTTAAACAATTAACAGATACAATCCTGTTTAGCAAAATTAGAATAATGTAAATCGCAATACATTGACGATAATACAAGAAATCCGTAACAATGTATAAATATATAAGCATGTGAAGTGTCAAAGATTAATCAACCGCGCAAACAATTCACGTAAACTGCTTCAAGGTCAGGAAAATTCACACGTATAAAAAAATTATTGCGTCAATAGATTTTGACAAGTAAAACGGCAGCAGAGAGGAGTTTCGTCTTGAGCGCAAAGGATCCAAAGATTTCCTTGCTACGCCACTAAATCTACGAGGCAAATCGATCGTTTGCATTAAAAAATAAGAATAATGTTTAAACAAAATTTTTTAGTTTATAATTATGGTCTTTAATGCGTTAACTTTGTCATCCTATGCATAATCAGAGAAAGAAATCTTATAACTATTTGTTCGTTGTTTATTTGTCAAGTTGAGATAATATTTTATTATAGATACGCTATTGATGCTTCAGTTATTATTTGCTTATTCCCAAAAAATAATTTTTCTTGTATTTTGTTATTAATAAAATAAAAATGGTAGAATTATCTTGAGATTGTTTTATATTTTAGTTATTGATTAATAAGTTCGGCATTAGTTTTAACTTTCAAAACATAATATGACATTGTTGCAGTAATATCGGTTTGAATTATTAGTGTGGTAGATTGCCGTTTAATTTTTTAAATTTTTACTCATTTGAAAACGTTAAAAAAATTTAATTTTAATGTTAATCTTTCTGGAAGAATATAGTAAGTAGAAATAAAATGAAATTAAAACAAAAATAATTATATTCATTAATCTATTTATATCAAAGAGTAGAAGTAAAAAGGGGAAATAAAGACAAGAGATAATTTTGAAAGAGACTTAGATATTAAACCGGTTTCACAGATTGATATTATATCTTGAGAGTTGAAAAGATCTTGTATGTCCTAGATTAAATATAATTTTCCTTCGCGCTGTGTGAAAGAACATGACACAATAAGCAAATATATACATATGGGATCAGAAATGCCTTAATACATGCGAATTTGCACATTTATCGGGACGTATTCAGTACACATGTGTCTATTTCAGAATATATACATTTGTGCATCATAATTGTTAATTATTCAAAAAACGAATAATAATAAAATAATAACTTTAATAATAATTTTCTTTTGTTTCAAAACAGCGTTACCGTTTCTCGAATAACCAACACTTATGATACGCGAATATTTAAAAATATGTGCGGCAAATATGATCCGATACGTGTAAATTCATATGTTAAGACATCTCTGATTCAATATATATATATATATATATATCTATATGCATACAAACGAACAACTTTGCACTCGTCCAAGATTCAATAAGCGGCTGTCAAGCATCCCTGGTGCCAACTACGCTACGAATTCTACGTCAGCGATCAGGCGGTATGCACGATTAGTGTGTGGTACTAACGATTAGAATAGTTTAACGATAAAAACGAAATGACAACAAAACAAGAGAAATTAAAATAAGTAAATTAAAAAAAAAAATAATCGGAGTAATACAATACAATGTAGCACAGAAAATGAAAAATAGTACATATATTAACGGAAATGTAGATGCACAATATATGATCCTCCTTTTTCTCACTCACGTTTGCTTGAACATTTGGGTTTAGCAAAAAAGCAATGGTGATGATTGGTCGTGGTAGCAGATAATGAACTCGTTCAATCGTTATCGTTGAACTGTTCATTCGTGTTGATATCGTTAATGGAATTTTGAGACTTACTTGACAAGCATCACATCTGAGAGTTCTGTTTTCACACCATGCGTCTTTGGCTCGTATTCCGCTATCATCGGGCGCATTGGCGTTTTCTGTAACAGAACAAATTGAGAATGTGAGCCAATTACTATTGCCAATATACATCTGCAAAAAACATACGCTTTTATACATGTGAATCAATTAAATGAGTCCAACTAAATACATTGGCGAATGTCTTGAACATATTGAAATTTTTTGAATATAAAACTTAAAAACTCTTAATATAATTTTGATTAAGAAATTAATTTATTTGACATTACGATTAACCGAAAAGAAATGGTTTATATTCCAATTAAATATTTTGAGAATAAATTTTTCGATAAAGCAGCGAATAGCTCTTGTCAAAGAATAGTAAAGTAAATTAATTTATTCGATGCCGCAAGTTTGGAGTATACACAAACACGCACACACACACACACATATTCATATAATATCTTCACCCCAATGTGGAGACGATCGTCTTCCACTACCGACAGCGAGCTCATTTCTACGTCGTGAGAACTATTAGTATTTCCCATTCTCGTTTCCATAAAAGCTCTTCTCTCTCTCTCTCTCTCTCTCTCTCTTCACCCTTTTAATATATATTCTTGATAAACACGCGCAAACACACTATTAAATCTTTGTAGAAGTATAAGCATCACTTGTACCACGTGCAAAAATAATCATTCGTTAATGTTACCATTTGAAGTACACTTCTAAAGCAACACTCGACACGTGCCAATTTCTGTAATCGATGCAATCATAAAGAACGCACCACCGATGAGCAGAATCAAATTACGAAGAGTTATTGTATCACAAAAAAAAAAAAATTATCTTTCTTTTGGAAAACAATGTTCTCTTCCGTAAGTAATCGAGAAAGGACCCTGTTCACGTCTAGATCTACGTCTACATGCGCGTTTGTTTCGTAGCTCGAAGATGCATGTGATGAAGCGAGGACGAGAAGTCTATCTTAAGACACCCCACCTACGGCACCTACGGTGTCCGGACAAGAATGCGAAAATCGACGTCAACGTGGCATAAAACGAACATGTCACGACGACGAATGTCTATGGCCGACGGAATCAAATCGCATGTCCACACCGTGTTCTGGATGTCGCATCGTATCACTGTGTCCGGTTCACCCCTATGTACGGCGCCGTGCGCGGCGCCAAAAAGCACGACTACCGTTGCCAAATCTTTTGGCAATGCCCGAGGACAGACTCTTTATATACCAAACGACTACGAAAATAGGAAGAGCAAACAGACGCGTCGTCCGCGTTTCACGTGAAACGCGCGTCTCTACCGACCATCTGACTGCTAACCAGGTTTAACAGGATTTATTTGAGCGGTGTGACAGACGGACCTCGTTATCAGCCACCTTTACGCGGTTTGGCTCGCGAATTAGAGGATATCTGACCACTTCGCGATCATTATTTTATATTAAAACGCAGAAAATTTGTCTATCTATTTATGGCGCAATTCAAACCTGGTAAAGAGATATGTACCCAATATTATATCGTAAAAACGATATAAGTCGGGTGAAATAACTTTATTAATGTACAAAGTGCATGTAAATTTTAATGGCAAAAGTTGTATATTTTCTAAATTTGACGTCAAAAATATTTCAGACAAAATTTATAGAGAGAGAGAGAGAGAGAGAGAGAGGAGAGAGAGGGTTTTGAGAGAGAAAAAAGTCTTGAATCTTAATTTCATTTTAAGATAATTTTTCAAAATCTCGTAAACTATCCAATTTTTTGCCATCTTACCCTTATAATTATTTACGCTAATATATAACAGATATTCTTTTAAAATAGTATTAAATGCAGAATCCATTAAAAGTGTATTTTATTATTAATATATTATTTAAATAATTAATTCTTGCTTATGAAATGTTCTCTTTTTATTGAAATAATTTATAAATTCTCGCGACTTTACAGCAGTCAGCGAATAGTTTTATAATTACGTATTTGACTTCGGAGCATGTGACAAACTGTTAATGAATAATATTTGGTCATGCTCTAAATCACGCGATAAGTGGAAATCTTGGAAAGTAATCGCAAGCTTAAATTAGCCTGATCAGCTAACAGGAAGAAGGAAGGGATAAAGCGATATGGGGAACTAAGCGGCCACGGCCTTGAAGGCTAATCGCACGATCGTTGTGTCATTAGTTGCGGAATATATACATATACATATACGTTTTGCGAGGAAACGCCGGTACGATTATGAGATAACAAGGCCGAGTTATGATAATCGTCACATGAATACTGATATTGAATAATCGTATTAATTATGTCCGGCAACATATTTCCAGACAGTATAAAAAAGCTAAAAAGCATCTTAAAGATGTCTATAAAATGATGAGACGTCTTTAAGACGTTTTTAAACGTCTTTTAGGGACATGTGTTGTCTGTCTTATTCTTTCGATTGTTTGTTGAGGATGCTATTATGTTGCCAACAATTGTCGAAAAAAATAATTTTAAAAAATTAGAAACAAAATGCGACAGCATTATATTGTTGTCTTGAGCTCATGTGAATTCTAAAAATACAAAATGACGGTAATATGTTAACACCGCTTTGTTATCCGCAAAGAAATAATTTGTGACAGCAGCTTGACGACAACTGGTCGTAGTCGATTTGTCATCCGCGATTAACAGCATATTGACGATTTTCAAATGGTTGACGTCACGAAAGATACTATATATTTTGACGTTATTCCATGACATCTTTTTGATGGATATAATGACATTATTAAATAAATATAATAAAATTGAAATAACTTAATTCATATAACTCAAGATTTTATATATATACATATACATACGTAATTAATCTTCTATTTTATATCTCAAAAAGTAGATGTAAAAAACAAATTTTCGTTCATTCAGATATACATCTGTCCATTTTCGAATCAATTTAAAATCTGAATCCCTTGTGTCGGGATTGTCAAAAATTAAACTATATATAAAAATATATATTACGTTTTTAATATTACTAGTTTTGCAGGCTGTATATATTCTCGTAAAAAACAACTTGAATAGATAACGCATAGTGCATCGCATAGCGGTAATGGACGAACTTTGTACATTAAATGTCGAAAGCCATATACTGTTTGAAATAACATTTACCAATGTTACAGTCACATTTATCGAAATATATTTTATACAATGATCTGTTTCAGGAAAGCCAGATGTATATACAAATAGATAAGATTGGATTATTTATAGATTGATTGGAATATTACAAAGCGTGTGCCTTACACACATATGCCGTTTATTTCCTTATATCATATCTAATAAACTATTATCTAATAAACTTTAAAATATAAAAAAAATCTCTGCTAATGTATACAAGTACTGTAATAACGTATACACTATATATAACTATACACAGATGCATGTTTTTAAAAAAACGTATCAATTTTTACATATTATTTTAAGAATTATATATCTTATCTATATATATATTTCTTGTCCTTCAAAGACATAGATTTCTCCGCTCAATGATTGAAAATTTGAACTAATCAAACTCGACAATGTAAATTTTATAAACAATTTGATTATTGCCAATAACGTATCTGGCATGGAACTGTTACATACGAAAAATTTAATCGGTTCAATTGTCAATGTATAACTATATCTAAATATAAAGTCGCGTTAATAAGCGAATCCCAAATCATAAATCGACCCAATGGGCTCTCTATTGGATGAAATTACAACGTATTAGAGGTCGAGGCTATTGCGATTCTTTCTGCACAAAGCATGTAATATTCAATGCCGACTCCAATAACGATGAATTGCAAAGCCCAATCTGTGAATGCGACTGTTACTCTTTTGCCCCGCCGTATGTCATCTACATATATAAGCTCTACGCTTATCAACTATCATGATGTAGGAGAGGAAGGAATCAGTGGCGGCGATAGCAACGAAATAGCGAATTAAGAAATCTAACAGCAACGTCACATCCTCATCCCGATGAACGGTACGTTACGCACGGTACGTTACGCACAGTTGCGTGGGAGTTTCGCACTCTTGTGTCTGCTGCTATTTCTGAATTATGCAGTGCTTCTCAAACTGGAGTATGCAAGACGAAAAATTTGAGTTATGTTAAAAGTTCTATTTAAAGTTAAAATTTTTATACAATTAACTTTAAAATTAAATAAACTTTTAAAAATAAAATTTTATTTCAAAATAATGTATGCTAACTATTATAATTTGATAACTCTGAGAAATGCGAATATGTACACATATATCTAACAATAAGTTCAAAAAATGTTGAGTTACCTCAAGTGAAAATGTAATAGTGAAAAGCATGCTATGAAAAATATTTGAGAAACATATTGCATGCCACGCAATATACATGTAGGCAGCACGCATATTGCTGTTTTAGATTGATTAGTGGTAACATTGACCCTCTTTATTAAGTTGTATTGTTTGGCCGAATCGAGACTCGGACAAGATTCGTACAATTATGCTTTGTCATTGAAGACAATAAAACAGAAGTCGGAGGAGTAATAGGTACTAATGAATTAAGCATGATATTATATAAATAATATTATTGAAGCAAATCGTTTCTGTTTTATCCTTCTTTTAAGGATTTATTCTATGATCTTTATGCTTCCATCATTTATGGCTAATTTTGATTTGGTCCGTTCCTTATAATAAGCTTATAAACAAATCAATATAAAAAAAACTACATACTTAGTTTGCGCTTGTATATCTTTCTCTTTTAACCGCTTAATACGATATTACTGTTTCGACATTTTACTAAAGAAAAATTAAATAAAGAATTTGTCATTAGATGTATTATTAATTAGATTAATAAATTCTAATGATAAATTCGAAGATATTATTAGTCTTCTTGTGAAATATTCAGTGCAGTGTTTCGAGATAATTTTCATGACTCTCTATTTCCCGGAGATTACTGAATTTCTGAGCTTATTTTATGATGTGGTTATAAACAATCTTCAATTGTAATGTAAATTTGAGCTCAATTTTTTAAATCTTTAGTTTGAGATACAAGTCTTTTTTTAAATAATATTTTTTTCTTATGAGATAGAAAAAGAATTTTTTATATTTTTATATTAAAGATAAATATACACACGGGTATAAAAATTTTTTCAAAATAATACATTTATGTTTTTGAAAAATACAGTTATAAAATTTTATTTCTCCCCTTGTATCTCAATCCGTGATTATCCTGCAAGCGGAAACTTTAATATATAAAGTCAAGTTAATTGCTATATTCCGTTAAATTTTGCTAAAAAAAGAAATTTATTCAATGTAAGAAAATATAAGGCCATCTACAAGATATATGCCTATAATTAGCGTAATAATATAGCGTTTCTTTGCAAAGATAGAAAAGCAACATACACGCCTATGTCGTCTTACAATTATTTTTGAAGAGAATAGCAAAAAAGACAGCCGTTAGTTAAAGACATCGACGAGAGGCTAAAAAGCGCCGGGCATATCAAACTCGTTGAAATAGCAATGGCGGGGACGAAGATGCAGACTAGAAAGAGGGGACGGAAGGATATAATAGGTAGAGAACGGGAAAGAAAGAAGGGGAAATGCGATAGGAAAGAGAGAGGGAAAAAGAAGAGACAGAGAGGGAGGGAGAGGAAAGGTGTCAGTTGAGGAAATTTCCATGACGTAGCGTACTGGTGTGGCTTGCCATCCAGCGTTAGACATGAAACTACTTTATGAAACAAAGACGACGTGGCAATTACCATCGTCTGAATATACGAAACAAATGATATATAAGTGAAATTCTAGGAAAAGGAATCAAGAGATCTATATATGTAGAAAGATTTATATACTACGTCTACTTCTATGAAATATTGCCGCACAGAAATATTCCACTATAAACGAAATTTGAAAAACTTGGATTTATCTTGCTGGCAATTGCTTATCAATATCATGCATACAACAATATATAAATCGCATGTAGAAATTTATTAAATTTGTGCAGAGAAAGAATAAGCTGCTTTTTTATTTTAAATAAAAAGTTATTGATTTGTAATTTTTTTAAACAGTGGTTTTGGAAAATGTCTTTCTAAACAGAACAAAATTTTTTAACTACAAACTACGCATACAATAATTATATAGTTCAACAAAAAAAAAACCATAGAACGAATTTCTAATTATATTTATTCACAAACTTAAAGATTTTTTAGGTCAACTGCATGATATCAAAATTCACAACTTCACAATAATGAGTGATGCATCGCAATGTGCATTTTGCATGTAATTTATTAATTAAAAGAAAACAACTGTAATAATGATTTCTGGAGAAGATGAAATTTTTATCAAACATTATACTTTGCGATGATTCAACTGCAAATGACTATTATCTTTGACATATCAAAAAATTCGCAACCAATCATTATTATGAATTGTTAGTTCAATATGTTACGTGGCGTATTTCGCGAGAATTTTTCTTATCTCGGGATCGCTTATTAACGAAGTCATCGATTTACTGATATTGCGTAACGTAGGAAACGACTCATATTACAGTTTACAATAATAAAGCAATAAATAAGCATTTCAAGTCGATAATTATAATACTGCGTATATCTAATGAGAAGGAATTGATTTTACTTTAAAATAAATAAATGGTAATAATATTTATATAAGATATACAAAAAAATTAATAACCATTAATAAGATATATGAGACGTTTAGTTTTAAAACGATCAAGTACATTTTTTAAAATTGAATTAATATTAAAAAAATTAATATATACTAAAAAAATTAATATATACCAAAAAAATATTGCGCACAAGCCAGATTTTAAAGTATAACTTTGTAAATTTTGATTTTAATATACACCGTTAACGGTTAATTAAAAAAAATTGGATGCAATAAAAAATATAATAAAAAAAGAAACCTCGAAATAATCATAGAGAATCATATCAATAAGCTTCTTTATGATTTGTCTAAAAATGCGTATCTAATTACATTTGTCATTCTCATATATACTTATGTACCTATCCTTAATAAAATGCATCGAACTCATTTTTGTTTAATCCATTCCTATCAGTTTTATATGACATTTAATTTAAATGTCCAAATATATATTAAACATACGCTTAAGTATATAGACTTAACACACACACACACACATTCAGTGACATTTACGATTTGAGCGCAATCGTAGCCACGTGGCGAATGCACGCAGATTCGCATAGGAAATAAGTATATGTATCAATGTCGTAAAGTAAATTATATAATCTTGAGTAATCTTAAATAATTTTTTTAATCATATTTTTTAGAATTAGCATTTAAAATGGACAAATTCTGTGGTGCCAAATGCGTTGCATGATTTAATGTGATTTAACGGAGCCAATTGAATACCTAATATGAAAAAAGCTGTAAAAGCGAAAGCAACAAAAAATCTATCCTTTTAATATTTTTTAAAATTCTATTTTTGCGTTATAAATATTCGGATAAAAATAGTATTTCAAGTCATTTGGAAGGTATTTTTAGTTCATGATATATAAAATTTCTTTTTTCAAGAGAAAGTGAGCTGTTAAAAATATTGTGAATCTACAAGCAGTATTTTTAATTTCTTTTTTTTTTCTTTTTTAATTATGTAATACTTTTTACTTTACACGCTATATATTTCAGAGCGCCATTTCACGCTCGAATTAAACTTGTATTTTTTATAGAAAATAAATTATGTATAAATTATATAAATTCGATGCCTACATGATATTGAATGGTAACAATCATTGCCATAGTACACTCACCTGAATTCTATCGGCGTGCACCGGTATTGCGATATTCTGCATTTTGTGCGACATTCTTGATGAATTTGTGCTTGTGAGCTACAAATCGCTCGTCTTAAAGAATTAATTCCAAATTTAATTCCACGTGTACAAACACAGATGTGTATAAATATATATAAATATATATATA
>NW_021848711.1:240490-241713 GCF_003651465.1 Formica exsecta
ATGGCTATATATATTTATATATGATTCTTCCTGCTCAGCGCGATGTCCGGCGTCGTTAAACAGGCAGAAACGCGATCCGGTTGAAAATTTGCTGTGGAGCAGCTATCAATAGAGGATCCAGCCAATACCCAAATATTTATAATATTTCCGTGTGTGTACGAACGCACGTGTACGCGTAAACATAGAAGTGGGAGAAGAGAATTATATCGCGCTGCATGCGATTAAGCGTAGACGCTTAATGTACTGGAAACCTCGCATGCACGAACTGATAATCATGTAAGGGTTTGTCTCTCAGACAAGCGCGGTGTCACACTGATCTTTCGTCCTCTTTTCGTTAACTTCCCCCATGTGTGTGCCACAAGATACGTATATACATTGCAGTAGAAGTCGCAAACTCGCGGTGGGGGCAGCCGGTTGACGGAGGGTGGGGACAGTTAGTTGGTAGGTGGTAGATATACAGAGGAGAAGGAAAGGAAAAGAATCGGTGAGGGAATGCCGGAGGATCGTTGAGGGAGTGCTAAAAGAACGCAAATCTCTCTCAAAGAACACGCGATATCTATGCACATTTTTTTATTGTAATTATTGTGAACGATGAAGTAGCAAATGTATCAATAGGGAAGTACACGCTCGCGGAAGAGAGAGAGGGAGGGAGAGAGAGAGACAGAGAGAGAGAGAAAAGAATCTTTTTAATATAATCTATAAATGAATGATTTGCAGATATTTTTGTAATACATGAATTGGATTCCGAAGAAGTTTAACAAGCCGAATCGCGACTACGCGGAAAAATCATGCAAGAATGACAGTGCGCAATACACGGTAAGCTGCCTCGTAGTTTCTCCGGTTCTCCCACTCGCTGGAAGAGCAGCGTACTCTTCGTCCTTTCGTCCTCACTTCTTGAGCCAAAAACACTCGGCGATCTCTCCGTCCAAATCTGGTCTACCGCGTTTTCGCAATATGTTTTCAGATCAACAGATCAACTTCCACTGCACCTTTGCGTTTTCTTTTTTTTTTTTTTGACGATTCCTTACGATAACATGTGACCGGAAACGCAATCGTCTATTGTCTTATTTTTGCATGCTAATATTCCAGCTTATCTCTCAAATAATCCGAATGAATAAATAAAATAAATAAAATTTAGTAATAAAAAACACATATAATACGTGCAAAATATTGTAGTAATTTTTTTTTAACGAAACATTGTTTTTACGATTATTACGATTATA
>NW_021848711.1:244543-268984 GCF_003651465.1 Formica exsecta
GAAGAGCGTACTCTTCGTCCTCACTGCTCCCCTTCTTGAGCCAAAAACACTCGGCGATCTCTCCGTCCAAATCTGGTCTACCGCGTTTTCGCAATATGTTTTCAGATCAACTCGTCAAACTCCACTGCACCTTTGCGTTTTCTTTTTTTTTTTTTCTTTTTTTTTGACGATTCCTTACGATAACATGTGACCGGAAACGCAATCGTCTATTGTCTTATTTTTGCATGCTAATATTCCAGCTTATCTCTCAAATAATCCGAATGAATAAATAAAAGATATATTTTTTAGTAATAAAAAACACATATAATACGTGCAAAATATTGTAGTAATTTTTTTTTAACGAAACATTGTTTTTACGATTATACTGAAACTTTTTAAGAGCGCGCGGTTCTGGACTCTTGAACGTAATAGTCGAGGTCGACCCCACTTCATTCTCAAACCGTGAAATTCAGGGACGTACCGGTATCGTGTTTCGTCCACACATCATTTTCCAATACTCTGTCGGGAAACAGATGCACGGTTGCAAACTCCTATTCATGCTACTCATGTGCGTCTAGCACGTGTGGAAGGGGTCTTGTGTACTATTTTGAGGTACATTATCGGCAACGATTGGGATAATCTTTGCGCTCAAGTTCTATGACTTGGAATCTGCTTACCGCGTGTCTCTTAATTATATATACTAGGATTTACTGTATATACAACCGAAGTCAATAGAAATGACGTATGTACATACAATTTATGGATTTGTAAAGTTAAAGAAACAATAGCTAAACTATTCATCAGTTTATTTGTGTGCAAGTCAGCCAAGCGAAGGACGCGTTGGTCGATTTCATGAGCTCAATGATAGAGAGAGATTTTACAGTCGACCTTACACATACAAATCGAACAAAAGTTAAAGAATAGTTTCAATTCCTAGAAATCTGAAGTTTTCTTTTTCAGCTATAGTATACGACGAACATGTTATCACGTTGTCCGATTCGGAGCTCGGAGCACGCTCCGAATGGTTTTTTTTATATTCTCAACAAAAGTATATAACTACTATAATTTATACATAAATAAAAGAGAAAAATGAAACATCTGAAATTTGCAAAATTTTGCTTTGATAAAGATCTCTATCAGAAAGTTAGAATATAAAACGATATGATAAAGATATTATATCAGGAAACATAGAATAATTCAATTCATATCTTAACGAAATAAATCGATTTTTTCTCTTCAAATTTTTCCTATCCTGAGAATGTTATCTAATGTGTGATCTGCAATTTAGAACGTTTTAGATTTTTGTAAATTTCACAAGAGGAATCAACGGACTGACGTAATCGAGCATTCGCATTGATGTCATGCACACACGCGCCACATACACACATTTGACACACTTAACTCTAAATACTAGCTGTTGAAAGGCAGATATCCGATTTTGATTCTCGCATTCGGTCTGTCTGCCTTCAAAGACGATTTCTTTCAATTCGCTTATTCAACTATACAGCGAATGGATAGAATGCGATTGCAATCGCAATCTCAATCTGGAGGATCGACCCTCTACACCACGTTTACGCGACTCGAGAGAAGGAGGTATAGATCACTATGACTATGAATCTCTTCTTCGAAATCTTTTGATCACTACTTATCTCGTACTATAAGCGCACAGTGGTCCCGCCAAGCTCGTTATTCTCGGCTCGATCACCAAAGTCCAATGCTTTATATATTTCGTAAGGTTTCTCGCGACAGAATATTCACCGGGATTGATCATGAATTAAAGAGCTTATTTTTCAAAAAAAAAAAAAAAAAATTTAATTTTTGAATTTATTCTTCAGATTTTATATTCCTGAAAAAGAGTCTTTCTTTACCAACACTTTCTTTAACACAATTTTTATTTTTAGATATGGATTTAAGACAGTTTGCAAATAAGCTCTTGAATTATGTATTATCCATCATTTATTCGAAAAAATTTGCGCGCACACACACACACATATACACACACACAAACAAACACACATGCTGCAGGTACGCGTGAGCACGCAGCACACGCATACGGTGTAGAACAGCATTTGTCATCGTCGTTGTTTATACTCGGCTGCCAACATCGAGCAGAGTCCCGAGCCGGCGTAGACAATTGTAAGGAGTTGATTAGGCAACCGTCACACTCATCTTTAAATTTTTATTTATATTATTGTAATAGATTTTATCGTAGTTTTTTTAACGAAATGTATTTTTGCGCGCCAAGAGAACGCAAATCTCTTTGGCGACGCTTTTCGTCCGCATTTTTTCTCTCTCCCTCCCTCATCTCTTTACTCTTTCCGTCTTCCTCTTTCTTCCTCTCTCTCTCTTTCATTTATTTTACTCTCGTTTTACGCATAACAAAATCGAAGTGTGTCGAAGGACGTACAATCGTTTGCAGCCGAGGCATATAACAAAATTCGACATAGACTACAACAATAACTACTTTCTTACAACACGCAGCCTTACACATACTTATTCTGCTCGTCCTCATTCATTCAAATACAATTTTTTGCAGTTTTTATTATATAGGATATACACAACGCCGGTGTCTTTTTATTATCGGCATGACAATGTTAAATCGGGCACAATTCATCACGCTATATTCGTCATTTTTCTATCTCTTTCTTTTTCTCTTTTTTTCGCATATTTATTATATTTATATCTTACAATATCTCCTCTGCTTTCCCTCTCTCGTATTTATATACAATTTTTTGTCGTTTTATAGAATACTAGTATATGATAATTACCAGCATCTATCTACGCAATAAACGAGAATTAACAGTTGATGTTTTTCTTCTTAACCGCTACTGTGTGCTAATTAATCTTTTATTTATTTATATCACATTGTTCACATACACACACACGCGCGCGCGCGCGCGCACACGTATGTACAGATTATTCATATTCACGCTTAATGTTTTACTATTTTTAGTCTCCTTCCGTTGCAAATAATATTTCGGTCCATTTGGCGATTTCTTCTCACCAACAAATTATTTACATGAGGCTATTATTATATCGCTTATAGTTTCCGACAATGGTTTCAGTCGCAATCAAATAGCAGATATAAAATATTATTTTCGCGATATTTTCTGCTTAATTATATATTTTTTTAAATATTTCTAGTCATCTAGTCTCATTTCTCACACAATTTTGTTTTTTGCTCTATGTGCCACAGGGTATAACAATACGGCCATTTGTATTTATTGCACGACTTGAGATTTAATCGAATAAAAACGAAAATTTGTGTCAAAAATAATTCAACAAAATTTTATTGACTTATATGTTGAACTATATTTGAAAAACAATTTTTCATCTTTATTACAAATTGAAAATTTTCCTTTATTCTCAAATTCTAAAAAGTGATAAATATATCACACAATTCATGATACTTTTATATTTTAATTGAATTACATCGAAACGGTAAAATCATTAAATTTAAATAAAAAAAGCAAAAAAATAATTAAGATATAAATATCAAATAATGTAAGATTTAAAGAAAAAATCTATATACAATAAAAAAATTGTGCAAGCTATTGCCTGATAAAGTTTTGTTATGCTGAATTTCTCTGTCAGCAAAATTTTTTCTCTGCATAAGATATAGTGATATGTTAAATGGTAATTTAACATATTATTTATATAGCAATTTAACCAAAATATATATTACAGATGCGATTTCATAGCGCATTAAGATACGTATTTATATTTTTAATTCAAATCACTGTAATCATATGATATAAGATATAATGAAATAATTTAAAGAATATAAAATATATGTATCTTTCACCTTCATATGCAGATTTAAGAGATAATTCATTAATATACACAAATGAAAGCTGAGATATCCAAAGAGATAGTCAATAGTCACGCATGCAAAAATGTATGAAAGAAAATATCATTGCATCACATGTCGAATTACATCAAAAATATGCTTCATTATATAAACACTATGCACTTAGAATATCGAACATATATTATAAAATGGTTTGACATAATGTGTTGCTGAAACAAGCTCTTTATTTTACCGGTTATTATTAACGATCCTACTTGGAGAATAAACGAAAAGCGTAAAAGACAATTTTACAAGAATATATAAAGATTTTACATGCTTATAGAAAATAATAAAAGTGCAATAGGTGAATGAGTGGATGCAATTATTCCTACTTTCTTTCTTTTATTCTACTGGAGTCATTTTAAGTTATGCACCGATCCAATCGTGCATCAAATGCTTGTATAATAGGATGAAACATTATAATGCACACATATTTATAACAGAAGTAGTTTACGATAATGACGGCAACTTGAAATAAGCGTTTCTAAATCTTACCGTATAACAAAATCATCATGATGACTTTAATAAGTTATAATTACGCGCTTGTGAAAAGCGCAAAATAGTGATTTGTTCTGTATGTATATAGTATGTTATGTATATATATATATGTGTGTGTGTGTGTGTGTGTGTGTGTAATAAATATAGAAGAATAAATACTTAAGGTATTATTACAAATCTAAATTATTTTTTTTACCATTATTTTTAAATAATTTTCGCTTTTACTATCAGTATAACAAGAAAGATTCCATCTTGCGATTGAATTGTCGAAACTAAATAGACATCTCCATAAGGAGTACAATATCCATTCTCCACAGCCACCGTATAATAAATTTAAAAACACAAAATTCATCATAGTCCTCGATTTTCCATTTTTTTGATCAATAAATAATTAGTTAATCCAATTTGTTCTTTATTATCTTATAACATTTCTTGAAAAATTTTAATATTAATATTATTCTCGTTCTTTTATGATACTCTAAATGTATCATCAGTATCATTCTCTGTGTAGTATTTTTTTTTTCAATTTTTATCAATTTATAAGTCTCACAGAACAAGTACTTTAAAATTTACATAAAAAATAAAATTTATTTTATTGCGAATCAAAATATTGTTTTTTTCCATGCTATCTGTAGAAAAATATTTAGAAAAACATTTAGTATTTAAAAATAACAAACTGTTTAGAAAAAGAAAATCAATTGTCAAAGTAAGCATAATGAAAAAACTTTTGCTCGAGAACATGATAAAAAAAATTATTCATATAACATATATTACACGGAAATAGTTTGTCAAATTAAAATAGCATGATTGTTGCCACATACATACATATAACTGCACCGTTATTACTTTATATATATTTGTGTGTGTGTTTGTGTGTGTATCGTGATTTAAACGAGTAATACAATACATATTAGTATATAAACACATTTCAAATTGCTGTCCAGACTTCGTCAAATGTGCTATATCATATTGATCTACCGTTTGTCAATGTATAAATACATTCAATTTGAAATGTGTTATTTGCTAATTATCACACCACTGTCACCTCTGTTCTAACTCTTGCAATATTTTTCTAGAAAACAATCGAAGATTGTGATTTAGCTCCAATGGTCAGCGAATAACAGAGATCTTAAGCCAACTGTTAACGCTACTATCATATATTGATCAAATTGCAGTTTCTAGTACCTGCAACAACTGCAATCATATTGGATTATGATATTAAAAGCGAGAAATCATGTAAGCCATTTTTTGTACATCCAAATAAATTAGTCTTTTTGCACATCACCACTTGTGTTCAATAATATATAAATCTATATATCGAAAATATATCAAAAAATTTTTTCTTAGTTTTTCTACGATATAATAAATATATAATTTAATATATGTTTATATCATAAATCAATATGGAGACCAGGAGCTTTAAAAGCATTAATTTATCAACATGCTGTAATAAGCTTTCTTATTCTGGACACTTGGACTATGGCCATAAATTAGCCCTTTGAACTTTATTAAATTTATGTAATAATCTAATTTCCCTAATAAAACTAAGGTACTGTGTACAATATACATTGCATGAGTTGAGCAAGGTCTTTTTCTCACATTTTCTCAGTCGATTTCTTCTTGGGAAAAGCTCAAATCTTGAATTCAATTCTCATAGGACACAATTAAAATTTCAAAATGCAAGGCTATCTCAATATCAGGAATAGCACAATGGACAAAGGCTTTGTTTCGCTTAAGATTCTTTAATAATAATAATTGCCTCATTTTTTATGTAAATGGTCATAATTTTAGGTCACTTATTGTGTCACTAATTCGTCAATTTCAACAAATAACAAAAAATATATTTATTTTAGAACATAAAGACTCCGATTATTAAAAATTCCGACAATCCATATTTTGACATTCCAACACGATCAGATTAATTTCGTTTTTCCTTGATATCGTCAGACAGTCGAGTTCGAAGTTGACGGAGGTTGTGTACTGGAAGCCGTCGTCGACGGTAGCGTTGTCGTTGACGAACTCACCACGACAACAGGTTTCACTAAAGTTGTGGTGTTAAGGTACTGAGCATTCACGAGCGGCATCTGTCCTACGGACTTGAGGATCGGAGTGGTAATCATCTTCCCCGCTAGGCTAGACGGTGCTAGGATGTGAGCGGTCACCTGATTACCCTGAGAGACGACCGTCATCGGCGTGACGATCGGAGTCAAACCGGAAAGAGGCGTGTGCTGACCAACGATATGGGCTATACTTTCTGTGGTCGAAGCGTTCTGCATCATTGTCGAGCCTGATTTACCCGCAGTAGTTTGAAGCGACACTCCTGCATGACTTAAAGTTAATCCTGCAATCAAAAAATATAACAAACTTTTCAATTTGTGTCTTTTTTTTCTACTGTACTGTAACTACGACAGCAATTGTGTTTGCGAGAACAGAATGAATATTTCAAATGTAAATAGCTAGCACAGAGTTCACATATTGCATTGATACACACCATTTGCTGGAAGTATATTCAGTTCCGCACCACCGGGAAGTCTTGCTAATTCCGAGCCGTTGCCTCCGACCAGTGTTACGCCACTAACCATTTTATGTGTAGTCTGTGCGTCACCCGTTCTTATTCTCGTTTGAGTATCTGAGAAAATATTTTTATTTTAGAAATCCAAGAGCTTGTTTATTCCGTCTGCGTTACAGAGATCCTAAATAAACGTGAGAAAGATTTTTAAGCCATACGTCCAAAAAAAATATCGTGTGTAGATTTTTATGAAATTTGATTTTATTTAGATTAGATTTCTATAAAAACTTACTTGACACATTCAGCGCAGGAGAATGCGTGGCGAGGACCAATGGCCGGCCTTCGTTCCCCGAGTGCACGAATGTGACAGGTCTAACATCACTCGCGGACGATTGCATAGCCAAAGCCAGTGGCCTGTCATTATTGGACAGATTAGAGTGTACAAATGTTACTCTGTTATCATTGGCGGTGGACGAATGAACGACTAGTGCCACGGGCCTTGGCTCATTTCCAGTGTTTGATTGCACAGCGATCAGCGGCGGCCTAGATTGATCTGAGGAGTTTTGAACTGCCAATGTCAGTGATCTAGGTTCGTTATTGCCAGCGGTATGGGTGACCAAGAGCTGCCGTGTATCACTCGGTACCACCCTAAGCCCCGGTCCGATGTGCTGCAAAGTCGGCACAATAGTTGCAAGACCCTGACTCGTGTTCAACATTTGAGCGCTAATAGGTAGGTGTAGCTGATGCGACTGCTGCACTATACTAGCTGTGGATGATGTAGCGACTTTTTCCTGAAACAAAAATATCTTTTTTATCTATCTTAGCCTCTGTAACCTATCGTAATCTTTTTGTTGATAATAATTTGTAGCAGGTTCGGCAAGTTTTAATGTATATGCAAGCTCCAGTTTAATGGAAGAGTTCCCAGGAAAAGAAATAATATTATCAAAAAAAAAAATCATGTCACGAATTTTCAAAGCCGCTTTTAGTTTAGTCTATTAAGTGGCTCTGCAAATGCGTGGTAATTTACTTTAGCATCAAATTATTTTCAAATCGCAATATCTACGATTTGACCTTGGATATGATGCCAAAATAATTTTATCATTGTTGAATTAAAAAAGCTGAATAATACCTGTGGAGTAGAAATACTAGATGTAGGTGCTGCGCCAGGCATCGAATTCGCGGGCGGACTTTCTCTGGAACCTCGTGCAAGATTTATATCTTGTGTTTGACAAACGGCACCCGAATTTGCGGTTTGATTATGGATATTGGAAGTCGTACTGGTGGGTTGTAATGTTTGCGGTGAACTAGCTGTCGTCACGCTGTTCAGACTGCTCGTGCTACTATATCTTGTACCACCTCGTGGGAGTCCGGTAACATCAACTTCTACACTTTCTGAAATTTGCGAGAAAAGCATTTTATGAAACAAACAAGTTTTTTTTGGAAGAAAAAGTAAAAGCATTTGCTTTCATAAGATAAAGAAAGCTATACATATATGTTGTATATGTATATCTACATATATATATATTTTCTCTTAAACAAAATAAAAAAAATTAATTTAATGAAAGATTATAAATAAAATTGATAATATATATATCCCCCAAAAAACTTTGTCAAATTTCTGCATGTTTCTTATTATTTAACATTACAAATGTATCTTACCATTTTTGGCGATTGTCATGTCCGTTCCTGAGTTTTGTTCCAGCAGAAGAGAGTTGATGTCGATATGATCCCAAGTCGCGTTGAGTTCCTTCTTCAGTGCCATCAACTTTTGTTGAGCCGCGATTTTCTCTCTCGCGAGTCTTTCCATCTCGTGCTCATAATCTTGATCTTTCTTTGTCAATGCCTGCGAAATGATAAAAAAGAAAAATAATCTTTCTCTTTTGAAAATATGTTTATAAATTGTTCGTTCTAAGTAATATGTTTAATATACCCGTATATATTTGTTTGCCGCATGAAGAATAGAGAGATTCGAAGATTTCTTCTCATCTTGCGATGGTAGCTGCCTCTTCAAAATCTCAAAACATTCTTTGAGATGCGCCCTACGATTCTTCTCCAACTTATTGTGTACTTCCCTCGTACCAGATCGGATTACGCATGGTCTACGCAAGAAGATATAAATGATAAGAATATATGATTAAATAGAAATCAAAATTAACAAATTGTTTCCTTAACCTTTGATATAACCTGAATTTTTAAATTAATTGTAATTAGAAATAATGTATATATAATTTTCTGCTTATAATTAGATTTGTTGATGTTAAATTGATAAATATTTCTCGATCTTTTTCACATATAATATAAAATGTTGTTATGTAATAACACTAAGTATTTGGAAAAGATATAATTAATACAATAACGCGCAATAACATTGTACATTTAGCAACATTTAAATTAATATGCATTAATCTCGAAAATAAGAACATAATAAAATGTAAATGAAATTAAGATAAATATAATTCACTAACTTTGGAATTTTTGTTACAGAATATCAAATATTTCACGCTAAAAATTGGCTGCAGATAATGTACATTGTAATTGCATTTTGGAGTAAAAGAAAAAATAATCTATCATGCTCGTTTTGATTAAACTGAATATAATTCCGTGGACTCTTTCACAATTCCTTGCGGGAAGGAAATCATTATACAAACAATCTTCTAAGAAGTTATAGTATTGTTATCACGATATCTGCAATTATAATTTCTCGCTCTCTGATGCAATCATGGAGCAACCTGAGTAACGTCACACGTTATCGCTGCGCGACAAGTGACATAGTACACGTGCCATTCACCTTGCACACGTGCACAGCGTAAATAGGTATAGCGGTCTGTGTAGCGTTGGCGACGGTGGTGCTTGTGCAGGGAGATGAAGCGAGAATGTGAAGCAACAGGCTAACATATCGATTTACAATGGAATGTGTGTTAGTGTGCATATAAATATGTGTCCGTCATAAAAACATTATTACCGCATATATTAAATAAATTTAAACATAAAAAAGATAGGGGTAAATATAATGAGATAAAGATATAATGTAACAAATAAACAGAATAATAAGTAAGACATTATTTACTCGACAATAATGTAAAATTAAGATTACTTTTATTACTAAAAGAAAATTGCTATGTCACAGAAGTCTGTAACCTCGGAGTTACAAAGATAAATCTAAAAAAATTTGAAGAATGCAAGAAAAGAAATAAAGATAGAGAAATAAAAAAATATTATAGAAAAATTAAACACAATCTTACCCACTCCGATGTTTCTTATTATCGTGGTTCGTTTCGACATCGACAACGAGGTTGCCCACACTTTGCTGAGATTGATTCGGATTATGATTCTCCACATAATGGTTATGTGTGTTATGGTGTTCATTGTGATTGTGATGCGGCTGCTGCTGTTGCTGCTGCTGCTGTTGTTGTTGTTGTTGTTGTTGCAACTGTTGCGAGTGATGATGATGATGATGGTGATGGTGATGATGATGATGATGAGAGGTGGAGTGAAGCGCAGTCAGTTGAACAGAATTCGATCCAGTTGATAACGGCACGGAGGCACGAGTACTAGAGACTACAGAATTCTCTCGTGATGCAATCGATTGATTCGTCCTGTTGTTTTCCAAAGGTTCCTCCTCTGTAACATCGTCAAAATTATTTGACTTAGACACATAAATCATTAAAAATTATAATTTAAAAATTTACTTTCAAATCTTATCTTCAAAATTCATATTTTAAAAGAATAAATTTGAAAGAAACTTTTTGTTATTAAGTATGCCTAAAAATCATGGTGCATCACAATGGAACACTCGCGCATGCACAAATCATTCGTCAAAATTATTTAACATTAAAAAGGTTGCATTCGGAAACATTACCCTGAGGGTAGAGCCGAGTGAATCATAGTGAGAGCAGGGTACGAATAGTTTCCGAACGGAGTTCCAGAATTATTTGTTATAAGTCAGAGAAAGCTAAAGACATAAATTATGTACTGGCGAAGATAATCAACCAATGAATGATCCCCAGAGATTTTCTTCATCAGTTTTGTCATCATAAATAAAGTATATTTCAGAAATTTTCAAGTATGTAAATTGATGTCACAATTGATTTTTTTTCAAAATCAAGGTAAAATGTTTCCACATAAATAATGTATAACTAGCGATTAAAATTTGTTCAAGTCACGTATATAAATCTTCTAACAAACATTGGATCTATGAAATAATTAAAGGAAAAATTTAACATGGAGAGTACGAAGAGAAAAACCTCAGATGATAGGATTTATGCTACAATGTATCACTCCTTGAAAGATAAAATTTTAATAGAACGGCATTTATTTTGTTTATGAAATAATTTAACACTGAGAGTCAATAAATAAACTTGATTTCATAGGAAAATCTTATTTTAAATAAATAATGTTCAACTATCCGTCGTATAATCTATACATATCTATATTCCTATGTTATTATTATTATGGCAATATTATCTTTAGTTTTTAAACAAGTTATTGATACTATATAATATTAAAAACGCGCAATTTTGGACGCACACGAAAAGGAACTCTTACCGAGCAGATAATGCCGTATCCACTTTTTTTTCGGCGGAGGTGACATCCAATCGTTGCTACGTCGTAGCACTTCTCCGCTGTTAACAATGTCGATTATACCAACAACTCGCGTTGGTGTCAGCGGCAGACTATTCGCATCCATTAGACTGCTCACGATGTTATTGGTCTTGCCGACAATGCCGATGTCGATGATAGGATTGCGCGCATTCAGACTCGCGTGCATTTGCATTATCGGCGACATAATTCCTTCTGATACCAGAAGAACCATCTTTTTCAAGAATCACTGATCGAAACACATGCGACCGAGATTTCCGCTTATTGTTAGTTTCCTTTCATTTCAAGAGAATCAATCGACTGTACATCGTATTCACTATATATATATATATATATATATCATCAACATCGATGTCGCGAACGCAACAGCATCATATCATCAGATGGTTAAATTTCGCGACGACCTCGTTCATCCCATTCTCCGGAAATGCTTCTCGGAAAGAACCGCCGTAGATTTCTCGATGAACATTTTATCCATGATAAACTCGATTGTCGTATTAACATTCGTGCATCTTACATGTATTTTAAATGAAGCAGTATTAGAAAAGCAATTTGATAATTACAAAAAGAAATTTTCTAGCGAGAAAGAATTTTCGTTTTTTGCTGTGACAATGAAAAATAGATAGTATTTCATTACACTTTACGTCACTTGCTATTCTCACGAGATACAGTTGAATTTTCACCTTGTGCGTCTCTTCACTCCTATATTCGTTATAGAGACCCTTAAAGAAGGGTCTATAACTCTAAGTCTTTCTCTTGAGGTTCTTGTTATTGTAATATATATATTTGCAAAAACGCAATTCGGTGAATTGCGTATGCGCGCCAGCCGATCAGCTGATCTTGACCTCGTTTTGGATAGTGATAGCAACTGATCGAACGATCGCGATAATTGATCAAATGAACGACAGCAACACCGGACGAAACTCGTACTGCGTAAGTCGCGAGTACTGACTGAAATCTGAACTTAAATGCCACCACCTCCGATCTGAGGTGACGTCCCCGAGCCTCCCCCATCTGGCTAGACTGCGGTGGTGGTGGTAGTGACGGCGCGGTAGTGGCAGTAGTGACACAACTCCTCTTCAGTCTCTTCTGCACATTTCTATCTTTATGGGAACTGCTTTCAGTCACCATTCAGCAGGCACTGATCGAAACACATGCGACCGAGATTTCCGCTTATTGTTAGTTTCCTTTCATTTCAAGAGAATCAATCGACTGTACATCGTATTCACTATATATATATATATATCATCAACATCGATGTCGCGAACGCAACAGCATCATATCATCAGATGGTTAAATTTCGCGACGACCTCGTTCATCCCATTCTCCGGAAATGCTTCTCGGAAAGAACCGCCGTAGATTTCTCGATGAACATTTTATCCATGATAAACTCGATTGTCGTATTAACATTCGTGCATCTTACATGTATTTTAAATGAAGCAGTATTAGAAAAGCAATTTGATAATTACAAAAAGAAATTTTCTAGCGAGAAAGAATTTTCGTTTTTCGCTGACAATGAAAAATAGATAGTATTTCATTACACTTTACGTCACTTGCTATTCTCACGAGATACAGTTGAATTTTCACCTTGTGCGTCTCTTCACTCCTATATTCGTTATAGAGACCCTTAAAGAAGGGTCTATAACTCTAAGTCTTTCTCTTGAGGTTCTTGTTATTGTAATATATATGATATTTGCAAAAACGCAATTCGGTGAATTGCTAATGCGCGCCAGCCGATCAGCTGATCTTGACCTCGTTTTGGATAGTGATAGCAACTGATCGAACGATCGCGATAATTGATCAAATGAACGACAGCAACACCGGACGAAACTCGTACTGCGTAAGTCGCGAGTACTGACTGAAATCTGAACTTAAATGCCACCACCTCCGATCTGAGGTGACGTCCCCGAGCCTCCCCCATCTGGCTAGACTGCGGTGGTGGTGGTAGTGACGGCGCGGTAGTGGCAGTAGTGACACAACTCCTCTTCAGTCTCTTCTGCACATTTCTATCTTTATGGGAACTGCTTTCAGTCACCATTCAGCAGTATTATTCTGCTCAAATTGCATGAAGGGTTTTTGTTTCGTAGTGACGCAATATTTTAATCGGTTCTATCAGGAATAATATAGCGATATCCAAAGAATATTCGAGAAGAAGAATATTCGTATCTCTCTTCCTGAATGGCAAATTTTCAATCTTTTATATGTCGGTTATATGGATTATATGTCGATGTTGATGCAAAATAATATTCACATTATAAAAAATATATCTTGCAATTGTCGCAATTGTATCGTATATTATTTTCGTGATAGCATATATGCATAATGCATATAGCTTCTATCACAGACCTATAACAATTGATATCTGGAGATCTATATATATATATATATATATATATATATATATATATATATATATATATATATATCTGCATTATATTACGCCGCTGCTAATATTATTTAGATTAATAACAATGTACGTATACATGCGCGCGCTACACACACACATACACGCATACCATGGGCACATAAATAAATATGAACTCACCATCAATAATCAGCATCTTCTCCTCACAAAAGAGATCATCTGGCTCTGTGCGTTCTTTTTTAAATTTAGCACCTGCGAACACAGAAATCAATTATTTGTTAAATATATTATAAACTTTATCAATTCATATTTTATCAACAGCAAATATGTGTAAAAATATAGATAGCATGTTTTCACATAGATATCTCTTTATCTCATATTCTCTATTATATCTATCCTAAATTTTTTCGGGCACACCGTAAAGCCAGGTTTTTAAATAAATCCGCTGAATAATAAAGAATGGAAATTTGAAATATGTACATCCTCATGTGCTATGCCGGTTGGAATAGATTAGGTTGGGTTAATATTTCTCCCAGAATACACACACACAATTCGCAGCAAGTGATAGCCGTAGCTACGGCGTGGGGGATGACCATACGAACGCGTGTAGAAACACAAGGATGGGGAGAAACTCGCCGGAGCAGCTCCATCCTTACTTCAATCCGCTTACCCAGTGCCCCTCTCCAAACGCGAAAAGAACCGGCAACATTGCAGATTGATTACTACGCCACGCGGCCAGTCGCGCGTGGTAGGGATTTAGCCGGGGACAACGCGCATGCGCACTTCAGCGGCTGATTTGATCCCGTATACATGTGTGTGTATTCATTGGTCGTTGCCGACTATACTCCGCGTGCTATACACGTGTTCGATCTTCTTGAGGGAATCGTTATATGAACTTTATATAAAACTATATATACCTTCGCTTAATTGTTTTATAACGTAAAAAAAATTATTATTATTATGTAACGATATTTTCCCTATTGCTATTTAGATCGCAATCATACACTCCGATTGTCTCACCGCTCATCATATAAAATTAATGTTATCAGATCTGCGATACGCTGCGATATAGTGTTTACCTTGCGTCTAATAGCTAGCGTATGCGGCGTAAGATACGAGGAATGATAGTCATGTTATGACTTTTATGACATAGAGTGGAATTGCATCCTTTACTCGCGTATAAGATAAATAGATTTAAATGATAGTTTATCACACATTTCCCGTTATATCAGGTATAATCACGTACTGGATTGTGGATGGTATAGCACCCCGTACTCCGATAACAGATCAAATATACAAAGATAGAAAGTAAATTATAGCGTTGCTTAAAGCTTAAATTATCCATATTATAATCGAGATTATGCGTGCGAGTAACACTCGAAGATTTTTCCATTTCGCGAAAGTTCCTACTTACATATACACAATATATTATGCACCATATAAATAGCACATAAAATAGGAATATCATTCATAAAGCTTACTTTCTATACCTTTTGTGTTAATCCTTCATTAAAAAAATAATTGTTTATACATATATACAATAATGTTATTAAAAGATGACAGATAGAGAGAGGAAGAGAGAGGGGAGAGAAAGAGAGAGAGAGAGAGAGAGAGGAGAGGAAAAGGGTGAGAAAGCGAGAAGGGAAGGAGAAAGAGGGTAGAAGCGGAGGGGAGAGAAAAAGGAACAGAGTTGGGGAAAAGAAAAGAGAGAGAGGGGCGAATAAAAGAGGGGAAAAGAGAGCAGGAGAAAGAGAGATGGGGAATGACATCGGCTGCGCGCGAAAGTAGATGGCGCGCTCGTGAATGAAATGCGAGTGACCGCTGCGCCGTAGTTTCTAGAGTCAGTGACCGGGTTTCCTCCATCTTCTATCCTCGTTCACATGTCTGACACACGTGCGCGATACCCGGATTTGTTACCATTACCATAGCAGTATCAGGATTGCCACTTAAATCTCTCCTATCTCTTTCGTTTTCGCATCGCTTTAAATTTTTCATTCCTATAACCGTAACGATTTCACTCCTTTGTATTATATTTTGAAAAAAATTTTACGATAACTCTAGAATGGAAGACAGAAAACACGAGAAATCAAGATGAGTTGGCTCTTGAGAATCTAAGATAGATGTTCGTCTCAAAATATATATAATAATAAATGGCAATCAAGAAGATAGTGTCTTCATTATTTTCTCTTCAAGCGTTCGCCATGATTGAGAAACACTGTCACAAGGTAAATCATACCTAATTTGGAAGCGGTGAACGCGTTGATCATCGCATATGACTGCGCGTGCCAGTGCTTCTCAATCCAGGTAGGCATGATTATTGACAGCATAGCGTTATTGCTTCCCTCAAGCTCATCATTCTGTGATACATAGAGGCAATCACAAATGTTTTTATTACTTCATTTAACATAATAGAACTGACATTATTTTGATATTACGGCGGTAATAAAATCTATAATTGTAAAATTTCGAGTAAAAGCATTTCACGAAAAAAAAAAAAAAAAAATATTGTCCAATGAGAGATTTAAATATTATATTTGTCAAGAGAAGGGCATTGCGTTATTAATTATCAGCTAATCACTCGCAATATCGACAAGATTATTGCATAATGTACAGAACATGCAAGCAATTATTGCGCTTGATAATATAACGACACGATAGAAACACGATGTATGACACGTGTCTATTATCGTCTATGCTTACGAGAAAAAGCGTAGTATATTAAAAAAGATTAAATTATATGGCTGAATTGATATATATATAGGATACTGCAAAAAATCGTAAGGAATTGCAAAAATATTCTAGACGTTGTTCTTCTTCTTTTTTTAATTGTTATATATAAGTAATGTCTTAAGAAAAAGAATATTTGTAAAAATACAACATATATCAGATATATATATATATATATAATATTCCAAAACTTGATATAAGGTTATTTTTAGAATACCTTACTTTTTTATGAAAATTATAGGCTAAGGATATCATAAAATAATGTACATGGGTGCTATTTATAAAGAAAAATCTTTTCGCATTAAATATACGTCTGCCTGATATTAATGTGAACGTAAAATATTGATGTTTGTAATTTTAGTACGACAATCTTATTCGCGTCACGAGGCAAGATAAAAGAAAGCAAGGTAAGAGAAGATAAAGCTAGATAAAGTAAGGTAAAGCAAGGCAAGGTAAGGTAAGGTAAGGTAACGCAACGCAATACAATACCGCTGCATGTCTCTCTGTCTTACAACGATTCATAAAAGGTTGCCGAGGACCGGCGCGTGGTACTCACCACGTGGCTCAGAAGAGGCGTAAGTGTGGTTAGAGTGGGGCGGCGCGGACACAAACGAGTGCTGCTCGGAAGAGGAGGAGGAGGAGGAAGTACTCGCAAGACGCTCCCGCTTCTTCTCCTCCTGCTCGACATAATAGGCCGCCTGCAGCAACGTTTCCAGACTCATTCTGTGGCCTATGTGCTGTTCCCTCGCAACGGACGTGGAGGGGGAAGGGACGCGATGATTGTTGTAGTGGTGGTGCTGCTGCTCGTGGTGGTGGTGGTTCTGGTGGTGGTGGTGACGGTACTGCTGCTGTTGCGCCGGCTCTCTGTGCTGCTCGCAAACGTTTTCCGAATGATCGTGCTGATTCCGCCGCATCGAACCGCCGGCGTTACGGCGGCCGCCGACGCCGCAGCCGCCGCCGGTTCCAGACGCCGGCGATGAATTGGCAAGACTAAGTCGCAAACCCGGCCCACTCTGATTTCACCCCTCTCTTTCTGTCGCTGTCCGCCGCGTCTGACAATCTGCGTGCGAGAAAAAAATTAATTGTTAGTAAATAATAAGTTTGCACTTTTATTAATAGATTCAGCTAAAAGCAACGATTTCAAATGGCGTCTGATAACCTTATATATACACAAAGGGTACAATAAAATATTTAGTCGAGTGCGAGAACTTTTCAAAGGCGAGAAATAGAAAAAAAAAAAAAAAAAAAAAAAAAAAAAAAAAAAAAAAAAAAAAAAAAAAAAAAAAAAAAAAAAAAAAAAAAAAAAAAAAAAAAAAAAAAAAAAAAAAAAAAAAAAAAAAAAAAAAAAAAAAAAAAAAAAAAAAAAAAAAAAAAAAAAAAAAAAAAAAAAAAAAAAAAAAAAAAAAAAAAAAAAAAAAAAAAAAAAAAAAAAAAAAAAAAAAAAAAAAAAAAAAAAAAAAAAAAAAAAAAAAAAAAAAAAAAAAAAAAAAAAAAAAAAAAAAAAAAAAAAAAAAAAAAAAAAAAAAAAAAAAAAAAAAAAAAAAAAAAAAAAAAAAAAAAAAAAAAAAAAAAAAAAAAAAAAAAAAAAAAAAAAAAAAAAAAAAAAAAAAAAAAAAAAAAAAAAAAAAAAAAAAAAAAAAAAAAAAAAAAAAAAAAAAAAAAAAAAAAAAAAAAAAAAAAAAAAAAAAAAAAAAAAAAAAAAAAAAAAAAAAAAAAAAAAAAAAAAAAAAAAAAAAAAAAAAAAAAAAAAAAAAAAAAAAAAAAAAAAAAAAAAAAAAAAAAAAAAAAAAAAAAAAAAAAAAAAAAAAAAAAAAAAAAAAAAAAAAAAAAAAAAAAAAAAAAAAAAAAAAAAAAAAAAAAAAAAAAAAAAAAAAAAAAAAAAAAAAAAAAAAAAAAAAAAAAAAAAAAAAAAAAAAAAAAAAAAAAAAAAAAAAAAAAAAAAAAAAAAAAAAAAAAAAAAAAAAAAAAAAAAAAAAAAAAAAAAAAAAAAAAAAAAAAAAAAAAAAAAAAAAAAAAAAAAAAAAAAAAAAAAAAAAAAAAAAAAAAAAAAAAAATAGAAAAAAAAAAAAAAAAAGAAAAAGAAAAATAAAGTCAAGAAACTCACGATATCTTCCTCCTTATCAGGTTTGAAAATATAAATTGAAGAGAGAACCGCGCACATTATTTAAAATTAAACTATCGAGATTATTTAGAAAATGTCATGAAAGTCACGATGTCGGTGTGTCTACGAGGGTACGTCACGTGACGTATATACGTGACGTAACGCAGTCGCGCGGGAAGCATTTCTATCCCCACCTCGGCCGCCCACTCGTGCCGCTCTTGCAACAGTGAACAGGCGGAACGCGCCGCGCAAGCGCACAGCGATATACGGCGCGTTTTTTTTTTACAGCATGGAATGGCAGCACGCATCTCAAGTTTGCGTTGCTGGAATCGAGCGGACAAGCTCAAAAAAGGCGAGAATGTTTTGATGCAACTGCAACTCGCGAAAAACGTATATTGAATGAGGTGTGAGAAAATCTCTTTTCAAACGCGTTGTACATCCATTTCTGATAAATTATCGCATAATCCAAGGATTGTAAATTTTGCGATTCGATCGATTAATAGAAGCATTTTGCTTCGGAATAATGCATGAGCTTGATACACCGACCGATCGAAAATTG
Source organism: Formica exsecta (assembly GCF_003651465.1). NCBI lineage: Eukaryota > Metazoa > Arthropoda > Insecta > Hymenoptera > Formicidae > Formica > Formica exsecta. The sequence goes on from NW_021848711.1 coordinate 263,731, forward strand.
ACAATTCATACGATCACGTAAACATGGGATGGCGTTTTCACAAATTGCGTTATTCACCCACCGTGTGGCGAAAAAAAAAAAAAAAAAGATCATCGGTGACATATCTCATTACGTGGCATTTGCGTGTGTAAAAGCGGTCACGAGAATATATACGATCACAGTGTGTCGGCGCATAAAATCATGTAATTCGCGCTAGAAAAATAACGAGAAAGGAGAGAAAATGAAAATTTATTTTGATCCGAGAGCGCATTATTCTTATCCGGGTAGCAAAAGTAAATATTTGTAATAGTAGTAGTCTTATCAAGGCAACAAAATTTCCTACAAAACAAAAATAGATATAATGTGTGAATAAAATAATTTAATTTTGCTACATTTTAATCCCCGATAAGATTCTAAAAATATATGCATTTAAAACATTACAAGTTAAAATATATTTAAAAAAAAATAGCAAACACATCAGAAAGGAGAAAAAGTAAAAAAGAAAAGCTGTCAAATCGTTGTAATAAAAACGCAACGAAATGAGGCTTCGAGGCTTGGCTGTGTTGATTTGGAAAGCAGTTATATACCTCGCCGGATGAAATCGCGAAAGCGTACGACATCGACGACGTGCGGTCGCATTCGCATTCTCCGCGGGAGACGCGCGGGCTTGGCACGAGAAAATTGTGGAGGGAACGGACAAGCGGGCTCGGCCGCTCGCGACAGGATAGTCCGCAGCAATTAATCAGCAGCGGAGACGGTGGTCATCGTCGTCGTCGTCGTCGACGGTAGGAGAGAAGGCGCACATGCGGATAGCTCGTGTAGCGCGCGCGCCTTCGCGAAAAGTCAAGAAAGCGTGCCACCGTGAGCCGCGTGAGGTCCGAAACTGACAAAGCGACACGCACGTTAGAGCAAAAAAAAAAAAAAATCGGTGACATATCTCATTACGTGGCATTTGCGTGTGTAAAAACGGTCACGAGAATATATATATACGATCACAGTGTGTCGGCGCATAAAATCATGTAATTCGCGCTAGAAAAATAACGAGAAAGGAGAGAAAATGAAAATTTATTTTGATCCGAGAGCGCATTATTCTTATCCGGGTATATATAGCAAAAGTAAATATTTGTAATAGTAGTAGTCTTATCAAGGCAACAAAATTTCCTACAAAACAAAAATAGATATAATGTGTGAATAAAATAATTTAATTTTGCTACATTTTAATCCCCGATAAGATTCTAAAAATATATGCATTTAAAACATTACAAGTTAAAATATATTTAAAAAAAAATAGCAAACACATCAGAAAGGAGAAAAAGTAAAAAAGAAAAGCTGTCAAATCGTTGTAATAAAAACGCAACGAAATGAGGCTTCGAGGCTTGGCTGTGTTGATTTGGAAAGCAGTTATATACCTCGCCGGATGAAATCGCGAAAGCGTACGACATCGACGACGTGCGGTCGCATTCGCATTCTCCGCGGGAGACGCGCGGGCTTGGCACGAGAAAATTGTGGAGGGAACGGACAAGCGGGCTCGGCCGCTCGCGACAGGATAGTCCGCAGCAATTAATCAGCAGCGGAGACGGTGGTCATCGTCGTCGTCGTCGTCGACGGTAGGAGAGAAGGCGCACATGCGGATAGCTCGTGTAGCGCGCGCGCCTTCGCGAAAAGTCAAGAAAGCGTGCCACCGTGAGCCGCGTGAGGTCCGAAACTGACAAAGCGACACGCACGTTAGAGCGGTCGACGACGCACGCAGCGCCGGCCAATCATGACTCTCGCGGTCCGTGACGTCATTGGCTACACGCCGTATCATTGGCCGGCTCTATTATGGCACAGAAAACACGCCACGCAATCATCTCCGTACGCATGTTAATTAAATAGATGCTAGTAACGGAAGAAATAATGGTCCATTAAAGTTCGCCTACTTCTCTTTCTTTCTCTCCATCTCGCTCTCTTTTAGTATTTCTTTCTTTTTTTTTTTTTGCGCTCTATCTCTTCCGTGCGCGCGCGCGCGCGCGCTTCCTCCCTCTTTCCTCATCCCTGTCGCTCTTTCTCTCAAACGGGCGTGGTAGTTTGAAAAAGAGAGAAAGGTATAGACGGAGATAAATAGAGAGACGGGAAGAGAATAGAAAGAGAAAAGACAAGGTATAAGAAGACTGTATCTCCGCCAAAACTTACGTGTTAAATACGTATCCCGATGCACGATGCAGTTTCGTGATCCACACACTGGCCAGATATAACTATATAGCGGCGAGTGGGCAATATCCTTGCTCTTTCTTTCCCCACTTTCAAAGTCACTCACTCTCTTTTCTTACTCGCCTGGCCCCCGAGCACGTTTTCGCGTATTGTCATCCAGGAGCGCGCGTGATTCGCTTGGGATGAAATCGAATGGAGAGAGCAGCTGACGACGTCGCGATGCAACGCCAAGAGAAATGCCCGCAATCACGTCCGCGCGACGAACCGACCGTTTCGGAGCGCGCGGCGAAACGCGGGTTATAACCTGATCGATCTGGCGCGTGGCGGTGGCATTTTACAAGTGCTGAAAACCACTGCGCATCAAACTGCCATGCTTGCTCGGCCACGATTCACGTGTCCGGGCACCGTATCGCAGGCCAATAGTCGCGCGGTTCGTGACGTCATCTGGCTGTATCGACGAATGAGCGCGGCCCATGTGACGCAGCAGTCCCGCTGGGCGTGTAAGACGAGTATCGCGGAACTCCAACTCCTGCTTTTCGGTCGCTCGGTCTCGCTCGGCCGTCGTCGTCATGTATATAGTCACATGGTAGACTCGCACATTCTGCGATTGTCCTTCTCCGTCGCGTTTTCTTCCTCGCGAGCGCGAATATGTCATACGCGCGAGAGACGCTTTACCGTGGATGTCTCTACATATTTTATAACGCGCGATCCGGAGACGTACGGATATATATACGTGGAATGTGAGAGAATAGCGCGCACGGATCAGACACCCGGCTCGCCCGGGCAAACACTCACGCTCTGATCATAGTGGTGGCGGCGGCGTCACCCTCCGCCACCTTTTGTCACGTTCCTTCTCTGTCACATGGATCACTGCATGAGCGTGAGCGCGCGCGCTGTTGCCGTTTCTACTTGCCGGACGGAGGACGGAGCACGGAGCTACGCTCTATTGTTTACTTTCGCCGGTGCTTTCGCGGGCGCGCGTGCGTGTCAATGCATGTCCACGAGGTCGTCAGATGCAACCTCCGGCCACCTCTGGTTACCAAAAATATATTTTTGGCACGAACCTTTTTCTTCTTTTGCAAAAAGGATTTTTATATTAATTATTTGTTTATGATTTTAGGGGCAAGTTTAATCAAGAAAAAAAGTTGACTTAAAAATCTTGCAAAAAAAAAAAAAACGTTAGGAAATATGAATAAATATATATTTAAAAGGCAAAAAAATAATCATCTTTTATATATAATTATAGATATTTATATTTGATGTGATGTATGGGAGATTTTCTTTCCCCCAGCAAAGTGACTAATTATTCGAAATAAATTTTTGTAAGACAATCAAATGTGAAAGTAGAATTAAATTATGATTTTTTTTTTTAAACAGGGATAAATAAATATACTTGATTTAAAATATATATTCTTTCATTTACATAGTCTTCAGTCTTATTAATTTTAATATATATATATACATCTAGAATATATGTATAGACATATACTCTCTTGTATGCCCCAGAAGATATTGGAATATTACATTACTGCACATAAAATTCTGGATAAATTATATATTCAGTATACAATTCAATATATGACACATGCATCTAATTGGATATATCAATTAATGCTTATTGTAAGAAAAAAAGCCTTGATATATTGCATTTATTAAATTTTATTATTTTCTAGTTTTATATACAACTCATAATTAATTTTTTTTAGAAATATTTTTATTATTTGTCAGACTATAAATATATATATTATATATATATATATATCTTTATCTATTATTATCTATAATTTATAATTATTTATGTGCAAAATTATTGTCACTAAATTATTACATCATACAAGCACACTGTTAAAAACAAACAATAATACATTTTTTGAACATTTATATATTAATGAAGATGACATATTTATACTGTTATACTATGCATGTGTGTGGATATATATATATCCACACATATACAATATAACAGTATAAGAATGTATAGTCTTTATTAATATATTCACACAAGTATATGCAATATAATTAAAAATATCAAACATATAGGATATAAGCATCTTTAACAAGAACAACAAGTTTCTTTTCTTAAATGGTAATACAAATAATAACTTTCATATGTAGTTTGAATTATACATTTTTTAACATTTATCCAATTATATTAGATAGAAGGATATAATATGTAGAAATATATATATGTATGTATTCTTTCGCCGGAAATTCGTTATTAAATTGACACTTTAGCCAGACTCGCGGTTTTTAATATTAAGGATGCGAAAGACCGTGGTAAGTATTACCAGCAGATTGTAATCTCTGTCGATAATCTATTGAATAGTTAAGGTTCAGTCCTTGTTCGTAGGTATCAACTTTGATTCGATATTTAATTAATCTTCTGATTGTTTGTTTGTCTCTCTCTCTCTTTCCTTCTATATATATATATATATATCTTTCTAATATAGTCAGACAGTGATAAAAATTCGATTCTTTAACTTTCTTTATATCCATAATAAAATAAATACAAATAAAATGTAATTAAACAAATACTCAATATGCATTAAAATATAGATTTTTATAATAAATCTTATTTGACTTATGTATCAGTTTTTTATAGAAATATATTTTATATAATATACATGGTTTAGAACGAATTTATTTGTACAAAAATTGTGACTAGATTTTGCATAAAGTAATATATGAAAATTGATCTAAGAATTAAATCTACATTGTATAACAAATATGTTATAAAACACTATAATAATTTGAACAACCATATCTTTTTCATTATTAAATATTAAGAGTATTACTATTTTGATTAGGACAAAATAAAAAATTTTTCAAGAATTTTCAACAAAAGTTATCTTATTGCATTGTCAAATATGGTGATATATATATTATCACACTGAATCAAGCTTTTAGCATGTTTATAAAAATATTATTAAAAAATATTTTTTTGCATTGTTCTACATTTAGATGTGCATAGAAATACATTCCTTGCAATTTAAATTTTAGTTATGTTGATTGATTACATTATAACCGATAATATATATATATATATATATATATATATATATATATTTATTAGCACAATAGAAGT
>NW_021848711.1:269848-304366 GCF_003651465.1 Formica exsecta
ATTTCTTATATAAATATAAATTTTAATATAAATCTGATCAGTTTGAACACCAACATACACACACACATACACACAGAATTTAACTACTATATCTCATAATCGTTAGAGCCCTGTTTTTAAACATTACTTTACAATTGTTTTTAACATATTTTATTAGATCGTCGAGATTCTGTTTGCAAAAAATTCAACTAGAACAAATTAACAAAACAATAGTTATCTACTTAAATTATTAACGTACAGATGTTTTAGTTCTGTCTTTGGTGTATTTTCGAAAAGTGCTGCGCGATTTTGACCTTCCCCCTTCTTTACCCAATGCCCATAAACTCGAAATGCACAGCCGTCGATTACCTGAGAATTATTGATCAAGAATTATGTTTAGCAAATATATACTATTCATACTTAATCAATCTCAATTTCAGTCTTAATTGTATAATCATTTTTACAATTATCACTCATATTTAATATCATATACTCAATGTTACGAATATGTCAGACTGTAATTACTAAACATACTTGATTAGTTTGTTATAACAAATCTTCATTATTTTCTGTCTATTATATAAAAGAATTTATACCTTCCGCAGAATTTTTATCCTGTATGGATCAGTACAAGTTATTTGTGTTGAAAGCGGTTCAGGCGTGATATGAAGTCGTTTAATACGAATAACGGCTCCCACACAAATAATTGCCAATTGGAATCTCTTTCGTGCATTGAACGATTTGGCCTTCAGTTCCTAAGCAATAAAAAATAAATATATATAATACAAACTCGCTAGTTTCACAGCAAAAAGTAACAAGCTTAAGCTTTTTTTAATTCTATTATATCTATATATGGCATATTATCGTTATTATTCTCTACATATATAATAAAATGTAAAGCTTTTTTATGAATACAATCAAATTGAACATCGATAATTAGATAATAGGACCCAAAAAGTGCTGATATTGATAGGCACATATATGCATATATAGAATAACGTATATTCTCCATTTCATTGATAGATTGTTGTATAAAGATGTAACAAACGTGTATGTATATGTATAAATTTAAATTTTCTTTCCATTAATATATATATATTTGTGCATAATCATTTAAAAAAGAAAAATTAATGGAGTCGAATAGATTAGCTTATAAATATAATTCTATTATAATGAAAAACTAATATGATAAATTATCATGATAAATGACCATATTTAGTTAACTATGTATAGGATGATTAAAAACAATTTCAATAATATGTGCTTGAGAAATGATAGGTAATAAACTAAGTTTTTGTAAAAAGATAATTGATATCTGTAATGTTACATTTTGCAACTAAATGGTTTGTTTCTTCCAAAAGAGCTTAATTTATTATTCTTCATCAATATTCATTCAACATGCGCGCGCATTGTTGTTTTCAATCATCTATATATTATTAATGCAACAATTAATAAATGTTTGCTAAAACAATATAGGTATTAATTGTTATGTAAAAACGAAAATAATCAATAAATTCTACATTTTGTTATATAAAAACGCTAATAATCAATAAATTTTATATTTTGTTATATAAAAAACGATAGTAATCAGTAAATTTTACATTTCTGGCAACAAAATAAAAAGAAAAGTAATTTACCAAAGCTAACTGAGATATCCTACTCAGACGTCGCGAGTTAGATGACAGAGAACGTTTTAAAGGAGCGATGTCTTGATCCCACAGCTGTAAGATCAATAACTTACATTTTATAATCATAATTTCATAATCAGAATGTATCAAATAACTCGACCTATTTAATATTTTGTTAACAAAAAACAAAATCAATTTTTCAACAAAAAATAGAAACAAGTGCACATAGATAACTAGGTAGATAGAAAATGATTTAATATTTGTGCCATTAAATGTAAGATGAAGAGGAAAATATAAAAATTTTCTATGTGCTTTCTTTCAATCTTGTATATTATAATCCTTGGATATAAGAATACTTATAATAATGAAATAGATGAAAGCATATTTTGAAATAAAAATAAATAAAAAGAGCAATAAATAAAACAAATTAATGGCAAGATATTGTAACTCCATAGTAGAACATTATGTGTATAAAAAATTTGTTATTTAAAGAAATTTTTTATATGTTTATGAAATATATGTAATTCTCATCTCAAATTGAAAATTGCATGTGTCAATATAACTATTTTGATATACACATAATACTTACAACAGTGTGGAAGAATGAATGTTCTAATGCATCCTTTATAGAAATTCTTTTTTTGGGATCTACAACTAGCAGCTTTCTTATTAAATCTTTTGGAGCCTCTAAAATATGTATAATCATATATATCTATTATAAACAAAAATCTCTCTCTCTCTCTCTCTCTCATGCCCCGAATTTCGAAGATAATAAGATTGTAACATAAAAGTTTGTGAAAATTTAAATAAGTACGTGCTATTTTTTATTGCAAACAGATTTTTAAATATAAAGATTTAGTTGATAAATACTTTTCGATCACTAATGTTAGACAAAAGATTGCGCTGCCGTTTGCATACTATCACATAATCTGTACAGATAACTCTTTAACCAACGCTATAATAATTGGTCTAATTTTATATTTACAAAAATTACTTAGAATAAAAAATGGCACGCACTTTCATTACTGTATTTTTCACGAATTCTCGTGCTTCAATTGTATTATCCTCTAATTTCGGGACACTTTGTATATTTATAGCCTTTTTAAATTTATTATTCGTTAAGGTGTAGTTTTTCAATTGCAATTTTTACCTGTTATATCAGCCCATTCGGGAGATGTAAATGAATATTTTCCCTCCATTATATTTCTAAGCATAACCATTTGCTTTCGATGCCAAAATGGAGGACAGCCAACCAATAGTGTAAACATAATCACACCACAAGCCCATCTATTACATCATAAATAAAAATGGACAATGTAATGGAATATAAACTCATTTATACCAAAATCTATATACATTATATCTATAAATTATAATATAAGTGTGTGTTCCATAACCATCTGCATTCTCAAACATGTTACATTTTAATACTTCTGGTGCTAGATAGCCAGGCGTACCACAAAGATCTGCAAAATACATAAAACTAATAAGTAAATTTTCTAAAACCACATGAAAAGAAATGATGTAACAAACCTTCTAATTTTTCACCAGGTTTCAACATTCTGGCAAATCCAAAATCTGTTATCTTTATATTCAAATTATCATCGAACAATATATTTTCAGGCTTCAAATCTCTATGTACTATTCTTTGATTATGCACATGTTGAATTCCTTCAAATACTTGTCTCATGATGTAACGTGTCTTCTTTTCAGAAAGTGTCACAACAGATGTAAGATAATCAAATAATTCTCCGTTTTTGCATAATTCAAAAATTAAAAATATAAATGTATTGGATTCAAAAACATCATGCAATTCAACTAGAAGTAAAAAAAAAAGTGATTATGGTTGTCTTACTTAGCATGAAATGTTTTTAAAAAAGTTAAGGTCTTATATAATTTTTTTTTGGTCATTTATCAATATACAGTAGAATCTCGTTAATCTTGGCTCTTTCTCGAGATAAAAGCAAGAAATTCTTAATAAATAAAAATTAGTAGACTCCCTGTCCATAATGTAAGCTGCCCAATTGTCATGCACATGTGCAAATATACAAAGTTGTTATCTGCTATGCTGTCATGTAATCTGTCCATTATGACATAGGAGGAACGCAATATTAGAAAGAGTGTTTACAAAAGTACATATGGAAACATACTAAAATTAGCATAAAGCCAAATTTAAGGAGACTCTATCAGTTTTCTGTGATCTTTAAAGAAAAACTAAAATAGGGAACTTTACTGATATATGGATGTCCAGCTACTCTATGAAGTATTTGTACTTCTTGTAGCGTAGCATCTTTCATAGTATGTCCATCCTCGTGAGTCTCATTGCTGATGTCTATGATTTTAGCTGCATATTCTATACCTGTCTCTTTCTCTATACATCTCCTTACGGTAGAAGATATTCCCCTAAAATATTTGTTCCCATATATTAAGCCTAATTCGTCAAATTCATTAAAATAATACGGTATTTGTGACCTATCCCAACATTGATCGAAATCTGCTTTAATTATGTAATGTCATTGCGAATTTAAGAAATGACTATATAAATTTGTTCGCTAATTAACCATGACCGTTGACACGACATACAGAAATAATAAGAGAAGCGTTTATTGCCAACAGAGTTCACGAGAGCCAATAAGAATACTTAATGAAAGTAATAAAAAGAAGTGACGTACCTTCCCAGGATCTCCTTAGGCTCGTACTTAGCATAGAATCCTTTCGCCGCGTCCTTGTCTGGCAGCACGTCGTCTCCTTCATCTTTCGCCATGATCTCGCACCGTGAACTCTAACGTCGCTCGTAAGAAATATATATATATATATACCGTATTTCTTTACGCAGATCTCAATAATACATTTTCGCCAGAAATAATATATTTCTAAGAAAGATCAACACAATACAAATGGTCGGAACGTATATATGTACTGGTGGAATTCTTGTCACGCGGAACTGTCATTCGCAATCTGCCGAGTGATTGCCACTCGATTATTGTCTTCGATTATTCTTACATTTCGCAATAGTGTAATATGATCATTATGACGCGATTATTGACTAACGATAACTATCAATAATTTCGGTCAACGCGATATAAAAGGGAGTACGTGAATGCGAGGACGGGGACACGGTATATAAATATACATAAGTAGGGAGCAAAAGAAATATACATAGACACGATGTCACATGATTGGCTATCGAATAGAAAAATTTTTGGAACGTCAATAATTCTCTATTTGATAGCCAATTGCGTAACATTGTGTTTTCTTGCTTCATGCTCCAACAGTAGTGACATTTCATTGTCTCGAGAGACCAAGTTTCTAATGCGCATGCGTCGGTCAAGCTGAAGCAGTGAACTCTATAGCACTGGAGTGCGTTCAAAAATTCTACCCGTAGGATAAAATAATAGTAGTAGTAGTATATATTGACCAATCAGGACAAAAGGAACAATGATTTCTTTGTTATTACAATTAAGGCCCTATGGATACAAGGATCCTCTGTCAATTCTTTAAACGTATAAGTGGAAAATCTATTTAGGGTTGCAGCTTATGAATAAAATTAAGCATTATATATACAAATATTTATCTACGTTTACATTTATCATTAAATTTATTGTTGCATTTATCAGGAATGAATAATCGCTGGAATAATCAGGGCTTTAATTTCGTGATCCATTTATTAAAAATATGCATTAATTTCACATTGTGTTTCATTACTTTCAATTAAAGTAGAATATGACACAATAATATTGTCCTCTCTATCTATGCATCGAGACGCCTCTAGCATAATTTTCAAAATATACATTACTTTGTATTTACCGTTTACAAAAGACTAGATTCAATCTCTTTAGATATTTCTCGGTACAATTTTGAATTTCTATCTAGAATTATGGGCTTTTCTAAGACATTCTTTCTTTTTTTACTTTTGGTCGGTTATTCACAGATGTGTCAGCAAACTTCTACAGATGTTCGCCATTACAAATTATCACGATGGTTTATTTTATATATTACGCGTTGGCGCGTCTCATGTGACTTACAATATAGAGATTCTTATTGAGGAGAATCGTATTTGTTCACAACATATCGTATTTGTAACACAAAAATATAGCGTTGTTCGTAATACAATAAATTCACATAGGGTGCATCTACACAATACATATAGTGCTTTCAAGCAATAAATTAAGGATCTTTGATGTCACGCAGATATCTCAAAATATGTATGAGAGAGAACACACAAAGCATCAATAAAAAAATTTATAATTATATTACATATAAATCTCTTTTTAATATATTAAATTTAATTTCATTCGCTAAAAATTACAATATCGATGAAGCTATGCTCTTTCGGAATTTTTTGAACAGGAAAAATATGCTTATTTTTCGATGAATAGTATTAATTTTTGATAAGGGTATTAATTTTTGTTTGTCTATTTAATATATTCTGTATATACTTATTCTATGTGTGTGTGCGCGCGCGCGCGTGTGTGTAGGGTAACGTAATTGGGACTCATGATATTTATTTTTATATGATTGACAATAGAAAAAGATGGTAGAAGAGAAAGTTGAATGGCATAAAACATATTTTTATAAGACATTATTTTCTTTTTGCGTGCAACGATACACTAGAAAAGTGCGATTGTACTTTCTTTTTTAATTAATTCAATTGCAATTGATTTGCATATAAAAAAAAATAACAAAGTAAAGACTTTCCAAGCGTAACATATATTTTAATGCTATTATGAAAATCATAATAAAAAATGTTTATCATGTTACGATATAAAATTCTCTTTAAATAACGATTTAAAAACATGAAATATCGATCTGTGCCCTATTGAATACTATCAAAAAACAGCAGTTGCACTTAAAATGAGAAAAGTATTATAACTGAAAGATTATTGTTACATCATTTTTTTCTTCTATACTATTTTTTTCTATTGTCAATCGTTCTGGAGAAAATCACAATAAATCGCTGTAAGATCATGTGTGCATATGTATGTGAAAAGAGACCATCGGGATTTTATTTGTGTTTTAAATATTACAAGAAAAGGTTTTTGTTTTTTAGATATGTCATAATTATTTATTGATTTAATTTTATAAAGTTTAAGAAAAATTTTTTTTATTTCCTTAGAGATTTAATTTCTCCTAACTTTTTAAAAATGTTTTATTTAAAACAAAAAAAATAAATTATCATCTTAATTAAAAATGAACAAAAAAAAAAAAATCCAAACTTCTAATTTTTGGAATAAAAATTTACAAGAAAGATGATCTCTGTTTTTATCGGTTATAATTTACATATACATGTCAATTACTGTACACACACATATACACACGCACGCGCGTACACGTATATGTATACGCGCATACAACACACAAACGGTATGTACGAATGTATGTCATAGATACATTTCATTTACAGAGGATGGAATTAGCTAAAAATAGTACACACTATAAGAAATCTAATCCCCTCGCATTTGATTGTGAGTATAAAAGTAAATCGTGTACGTGTACTTGTATAAACGATGCGTCCACAGATCGAGTTTGATTTAATGTTTAATTTAAAATATAAGACACTACGAAACATATTGTGCATCGTGACGATTCGATTTGTTTTAGTATAAAAAAAAAGCTTAATCTGTGTGAAGAAATATCTTTTATACGAGTTATATGTTAGTAAATAAACAGCTAAATATGGTCCGCGATAGAAACTATATATATATATTTTTACGATATATTGTGTATATCGTATAAACGCAATTTACTTAACTAGACTGGCACAATCGCAATCTTTTTCTTATTTTACTAAGGACACAGTTAATTAGGGAACGTTCTGATGGTTGTTATTTAATTTTTATTTTATAGAAGGCAAACGAGCTAACGAGAGAAAGGACGAAAGAGAAAGAAAGAGAAAAAGAGAGAGAGAGAGAAAGAAGCATTACAGTGTACAATAGAGTATGCTTTAATAAACTATAAAGCACATGCAGAAGAAGTTAGAGCATGTTAATATTAATTAATTAGAATTAGTTATATCGAATTCTTTCAACGAGATTATGCTATTTCAGAGTCTCATTGACAGAAGCGAGAAATATAATATCTGATTCATCATCGACCTTTGCAGATTGGAAGAATCTGATTCTGAGAGAGACACGATTATTTCGATAATTATATGTTACAATATAAGCCGATTAGATCGGATTTGTCAAAAACTCGTAATTATTCTAATTTTGTGTGTGTCTATCGGTTTATCTGTACTTCTCTTTCTCTCTCTACGCGCGCGCGCATGGTGTCTATGTTCTCGTATTGACTACTCATCGGAAAAGGGAGAAATGCACTAAACCTTTGAAAAAATTAATTGAACATCTACCAATATTCTTTTTTCATTTTTATCTATAGAATTTTTAATTCTGTTAGAAAATGATCTTGATTAAATATGACCACTATTAAATATTTTTAACATAAAATATCCACTGATTAATGCATTTGCTAAGTTGATTCCATCGCTAGATGTTGTAATTTCTTATTGAATTATTATTATTATTATTATTTTCTTTAGAAGGAAGTTTTAACTTTTTCTTTTGTACTGCTCTACTGTGCTAAGCATTTTGGGAAGACTTGCTTTCCTAGCTAGCGGTTTTACATCTCTTGACTTCCGTTCTGAATAATCACAAGGATTCATAGAGGAATATGCATTCTCATATTATACATTCTTAATAACCAAACGCTATTACTTATTAAGGAGTTTGTCCACTTCTTCATTTGTGGAGCGCAAAATACAGATAAAGGCAGAGAATCCTATGCATAAAACGAAGTGATGTTGCCACAACATTCTTATTTTTTTGGTTTATTATGTTATATATATTACATACGATGTAATAAATGTTATTCATGTTCCTGCAAAACATTTTTTGATACACAAAGTTTACAATAAGCTTTTTATTTAGATGGTATTATTATTTACAAATTTATAATATAATAATTATTTGTATTAATTTTACTATAAAGACATATGTAAAATTGCGACTTTTAGCCTTAAATTTCTCACAAGCTATAGACAAATAGGCCGAAATTTTAATTGCAAATGTGTTGTATTGCAAGGAATATTAGTGTCTAATTATAATGTAATTTATAATATTTTCATTTTGGTGAACAAACTCCTTAAACAATATAATTATATTAAATGTGAATGCACACAAACATACATATTAAATAATAAGTGATAGAAATAAAGCAACAGTATAAATATGTCTATTCTATATTTTACTACTTCTCATATTTTATATATTATACGAATACTATAAATAAAAAATATAATCATAAACTAACAATAAAATCTATATATGACAAAAAAATATATTGAAAATTATTATCGCGTATATAAAAATAAATGAAGAATGAGGTAATATGTATATATATTATTTTATAACTTGCACATAGTAACTAATGAATTATTGTACAAATAATATCGAACTTTTATTTAAATCACTCAGTTTCCTCTACTAGTGAGTCGATATTGTATGTACAAATTGGCACTTGATCAGCTTGGAATATATATATTTTTTTTTTTTTTTTTTTTTTTTAATACCATGGATTCCGATGCGTGGTCAACCGAGAAAATATAATGAGAGTGAATGTAATATGATTAAATATTTTTTTTAAATTGCGCCAGATACGCTCCGCGTGGCGCTTTTCTTTTCTTCTTTCTATTTCACGGAACTAGAAACTTATAAGCTATTACACGTGATTCTAAATATGTATATATGTATATAACGACTACGGACGGTAACTAATCGCACGTCCTGAACCGCGTTGAATGGCTACTCCTTTTTCTCTCTTTTGTTAAATCACTTTATTACATTGAACACAATGATATCGAAATTCTTATTTATATTGTTTATATTTAAACTTCAAATTTCAGTATATTAATTAGTAGCTGTTTATTATTATATATATGTATATATAAAGTAATTGTTGAGACATTGTACATGTGCAAATATTGATTTTATAAAATGAAAATATTTTTTTTGTAATTTAAGTATAAGCATGAAATATAGTATATTGTGTAATATAGTAACTATTATATGAAAAAAGTTATTCCTTGTATAATAATAAGTCCGAAATATAGAATAAAATTTTTTTGTACAATACTTAGTTTATGAGAAAAATGCCTTTGAAAATTGATAAATTAATAATATCTATCCATTTTAAGCTTGAATGATATTTCTAGCAATCTTTATATCGATTATATTTATCTTGTCATCATCTTTTCAATTGTACTACGAATCACAATACATTCTGTGTATCTCTTGTAAAATAAATTAAAACAAGAGAACATTGATTAATAATTCGTTAAAAAATATTTCGAAGAATTTTGGAAAGTGCAAAAAAGATTTTTTTTTTTTGGCAGTGATTTAATAGGCTTATTTCTCATTTTATATATTCATCACCAATTTTGTATATTAAAATCATTAAGTTATTTAAGAGAGATTATAATTTTACTTTTTAAATTTTCTCTCTTCTCTTTTTATCATTCTTTTAATAATTGTTGCTTATTGCAGAAGCGGAATAGTTTCTTAGGACGTAATATTAGCAACTTGATAAAAATTTAACAGAATATTTCAGAATTAAATATGCTCTAACTTAAAATATGAATTTAGGATCTCAAAATAAGTAAAAAAGTTCCTGTGGAGTTATGCTACCATTAACAGCTGATTATCATTGTGATACATTCATAATTGTTTCTGTTTTAGGCACCAGCCATGGGCAGTGCTTTTTCACGAATTGAAAAAAATTATCAATATTTATAACTGGAACAAGGTATATCAAAATTTTTGGATTGTCGCGTTTTGTGAATACGTAATCAAGTATATCGCGCTAATCGCTCGTCTTCTAAATCATGATTATAATGATTTAACAACGAAATGTAATATTATCGCACACTGTATGCATTGTGTAAAATAAAAAACGCGCAAATATTACGCGAGCAAGTAAAATGATTTCATTTGCGCGATAAGGGGTAACAAAGCGTGTCTGCTGGCATGCAGATTCGCTGTTTCGGCTAAACTTGAGGTAGAGCAAAATTTAGGAAAGAGGAAAAAAGGGGAGAGTATCGTCGATAGGTAATACAGCAAAAGAGAAACCTTTGGCAGTATAGATTTTGCACCTTTCTCAAATTGATTCCAAGTTCGTTCGCCCAGTCGCCGTCTTTTAACTCACACCGTTCAGCATTACTTTGCGCCTGGTATTTTTCCTAATACCTAAACATAAAACAATAGCTATAGTTGATGGATCTATAATATTTGCTCACGCTTATGTAAGCATCATCTAGACATGGGGATGCATGGGTTTGCCAAGCGATACGTGTGTTTTTTGGTGATTTACTAAAGCATCATTAAGAAAAATGGAAAAAAAGAATAAAAAAATATAAGTACTTACTTTGGAAAGATCTACACCAGTCAATGCTTGTACAGCTGGAGGTACTTGTCCTACGAGACGCGTAAATTCTCCGCTAGTCGCGTCGCTTCCGCCGAGAAGCACAATTTCTTCCGTTCTCGCCAATGGCGCCGCGACTTCGGCTGCAATCTGTAAAAAGAGAAATATTATTGTTCGCAAAATAATGTATATTACAATCCAGAAAACGGAACACTTACCTTTGGCAAGGCATTCAGAGTGATATTCAGTATAGCCGCCTCACCGTACTTTTTATAAACCACTGCTTTCATTCGCATACGTTCTGCTTCCGATATACCGACAGCTTCGAGAGCATGAGCCTCGGCCTCTCCGATTAATCGAATTTTCTCGGCTTCGGCTTTCGCCACGTACACAGTCTGAGTTCTTAAAAAGAATGTATTTAAACGTTATATAAAAAATTCATAAATGTTATACAAGATAAGTCAATAACAATTGCTATCTGAAATAATTTATTAATTATATTATGAGAAATCGTTACCTTTCGGCTGGTAATCGTACTGTGCTCTGAAGTTCGTGTTCTTTTCGGCGGACTTCTTGCACCTCGACTTCGATTTGTTTGCGCCTTTCCACGACTTCTATTTGTATCTCTTCATTTCGTATCCGCTGTTTTATTTTCGCTGCTTGAAGTTCATAAGCCAATTGAGCCTCAGCTTTCTAGAGATGATCAGAAAAGAATAAATATGTAACAATAATCGTGGCTGAAACTATATTGAAAATGTTAATCATCCAGATTTCGTAAAAAATACTTACAGCTGTGTTTACTTCCTGATCAAAGTTAGCTTTCTGCAATTGATAGAGTCTTGCGTTGTCCTCTATTTTCGTATCAGTATTATATTTTATGTCCATTGCTGATTTTTCACATTCTGCTTCCTATTATGGAACAATAAAAAACATTATGAGATTAATTAAAATCATCTTAAGTAAAAACTTGCGAAATATACAATGTCAATACAATGGCAATACTGGGGCTAATACCGAAACATACCCTAATACCGGCATCTCGATTTGCTTCGGCGACGCCAACATCAGCATCTCTTTTAACAGCAGCTGTCTGAGCTTTGCCTAGAGATGTCAAATACTGAACATCATCGTAAACATCCTTTATCGTGAATGAGAGGATCTCAATGCCCATACGACCAACATCCGGCGCGGCAACTTCCCGTACAAGAGCTGCAAATTGATCTCGGTCCTTGTAGACTTCCTCCACCGAAAGCGTTCCTGAGAAACAATGTATTCTCTTTGAAAATCATAAGAATAATAGCTCTTGACTTATTAGCGAATAATTATTTTTGAAAATACAATTTTCTTATTGATTAAGATAAATGTTGAGAGTGATCAAATGTACCTAATATAGCTCGTAAGTGACCTTCCAAGGTGGATAAAATAGTTGTTTTGATCTCGTGGACGCCCTTCCCAAGAAACTGTTCACTGGCAGTGTGCAACAACTCGTCGGCCTTCATGATTTTGCACTGCGCTACTCCGGTGACTGTTAGGGGTACGCCCTGCGCCGTTTCCACGCTCTCGCACACCGGATTCAGAGTCATCACCTCCAGCGACAGTCGCTGCACATCAGTGACAAACCACCAGGTGAATGCGTATCCACCGACGATGGTCCTCTTTCTCATCGAGCCGCAACATCCTCCTGAGACATGAAGACAAATTGGTGTTTCATTAAACACATAATCGTTACAAATATTTATTTAAATCGTATCGTTACACGCATGTCATGTATTATCGCATTTATATATTGATTGACGTCTCGAGCAAATAATTTTTTATTCTACGAAATCCAGAATATTCATCATTGACATCAAATTGTAATTAAAAAATTAGCATTTGGATCATGATAATGAGACATGAGATAAGATCATACGAAAACAACATTAATATAAAATCTAAAAAATACATATATGCTATGGAATGTAATCCAAATAACATATTATATATCTGTATCTTAATCACAATTATTTAAACATTCTATTAAATACAATACGTCGTTTGAAAATTGTTATATTCTTGATTCTTTTTATATACGCTTTATCCTAAAAATTTTAGGATAAACTGCAATCAAATTTTAATCGTAAATTTTATTGCTTTATTAAATTGCACGAATCTTTAAATTGTCAGTGCATATTATTTACACTTTTATGAATTTGACAATCTATTGCCACATTGTTGATGAATAATGCTGTGCACATAGAATATATATACATATAAATCAAAAAATGATATACGACACATATGGATTTAATTGCGCGAATCATGATAAATATATGTGTGTATCAGAATATAAAAAATCTTCAATTTAAATTTAATTGCAGATTACGGCAAGGAAGAATATAGTAATCTATATTAAATATAACAGAATTACGAATTTTTACATAGACATAATAAAAAGATATTTTACACAATAATATATGTATATATATCATATATAAATTTAATCTATCATTGTGTACCAAAACTATAAAATATGTATATATGTATGTGATACGCCAAATTTATCTCTACATGTATGTGTGTGTGTGTGTGTGTGTATTTACCCTCAGATCAGAATATAATAATGTTTAATCGGTATGCACAAGTGGGTGATATTTTTTGTCAAACTAAGCTGTCTTCTTTTATCACATACGCAATGGCGGAGCGCCCCTCTTCATATATCCAAAATATAAATCGCGCCAGAGTTTATTTTCTCTCACAAACCAGCATAAATTGTACATCCACCAACGGGGTAACTCTGACTGAAGTTAGTGGAGTCTCGCAATACTAATCAGAAGGATTATCATTCGGTAAGACTTTAAAAAAATTATATGAAATAATGTGTATAGCAATATAAAGATACTGTCTGTATTTTATATGCTCTAAGCATCTTGTATAAACGGTTCGATTATGAAATTTCCTATTGTGAATATAAAAATTCAGAATTTATATTCTGTATAATGCATACAACATTAAGAAACAGAATATATTTATATATAATATATAGATACTTTTATGTAATTGAAAAATATCTTTATGAATATTGCTTATATCTTGGGAATTACAATTAATTTATTGATATAAAAAAGAAATTTCAGTAATGGATAACAAGTATAATATAAATAAAAATTTTCATTCTGAGTATAATGTATAATGTCACATAAATAAAATTCTTATGTCTTCTTGCCATTTTGTATTTTGGCGTTCATAAATCGCGACAATAATCCATTATTCACACAAGTTTTTTTATCGTTTTTAACAAATGCTAGTAATTTAAAAATAGTAAATATAGTTTGTGAATATGGTAAATAGTATACAAATTATTTATGGTATTTTTAAGAAAATACAATTTAATCCAACGTATGATCTATAATTCAATAAGTTCAACATGATGACTGCATTATTAAAGATTGCAAAAAAATATGATTAAAATTTTCCTTGATCATTTTTAACTCTGACGTATTATTCATTTTATATTTATTATTCATTATATTTTCTTCTCTCTCTAATAAATCGTCGAATATAAAAAATTGGGCAATAAGAAGCGCTTATTACTTTGACTTTTTTAAAGATTGATAACTTTATAAATGCTTTCCTCAACGATAATCCATGTGAATCTCGCTCGGAGCCAAGCAATGACGTCACACCATATGTGTTCTCTTTGTCGACGAAAAGAGATATGTTCTTGACCACACGTGATTTTCTCGAATAGTGAATATCGTAGCAGTAGTTAATCTTATTTTACTTGCTCCGGATAAAGAAATTTTTACCAGGCCTTTCGCGCATGTATATATATAATATATATACACGCGCGATCTCATCGGAGAATACGTGCTTTTCGATTGCTGTGGCAAAAATTTATCATAAACAGGTAATAATAAACTTTCACATGGAACGCTGGGAGCAGAACGTAGTTTCTTTCAGATCATTCAAGGATAGGCAGTGTTAAAAAGTTAATTATTTTCACATGCCATATTATTAAAAGAGATCGATTAAAGTAACATAACACATGTAATTAAAGTAAGTAACACAATACACGTAAAAAGTTACACAAATAATGTAATATTTTATATCATTTGGTAAAATTAAAGATAAAATAGTATAATATACTATATTGTTTTTAATGATATCTTCACGAGAATCATAACTGATGTTCATTTTTTCCCATTCTTAAAGAAAGAATAAGCTTTAATTGACATGTCGACACTAATAATATTGATAAATTTAAATTTACATAATTTTTTTTATATAACACAATTTGTAATTCATTATTATTTGTCTTCCATTGTAACTTAATCAATACAATTCATTTTTTGCACCTTTTTTATTCTGTGTCTCTTTATTTTTTATTTATTGATGAGATTACTTTGAATTGCAGATATGCAATGGTACTTCTTTTTGCTTGCCTTCGCGCACTATGTCACTGCTACTCCTGTCAAAGCATATCAGGTAAATAAAATAATATTGTCCTAGTATTGAAATTTTTAAACTCCTCGAAATTATCTCGGTTTTAATGTGCTTTATTTTTGATTCTGAAATACATGTATAATTAATTCATAGCTCTATTTTTAATCTTATTACTTTAGCTGTTTAGCTAGAAATGATATTTATGTGAAGTTACAAAAAAATGCTAACGCAGCCATTATTTTATACAATTATAAAAAAGAATAAGAAAATTATGTTGCATTTCGTGATTTAATTTTAATTTTGTATTTTTAAAATATATCATTTTTAATTTTATCATGCCATTTTCTATACACGAAAACATATGTCTGAATCAAATATAGCATAAAAGAAAAAATATAAAAATTTGAGAACAGAGAACAATAAATAAAATAACAAGGATACTAAATTGTAATCACAAATTTAAAGTGCTTTTTATACTCGTATAATTGTATTTAAATAGATACTTGTAAAAAACACGTCTCTCATTAATGTCATTGTATTTATGTTATTGTTTGAATGCAGTCATTTGCATGTATTAAGTACATCTTTTTCTGCGACTCGAGAGAATTCTGATTATCAGATATAGAGACAACATTGAATTTAGTAGCTGCGGGCAGCGTATCTTACAAAAAAAAATTTCGCAATAATTCGGACAACACAATTATGAAAATGCGGGTGTTATCATATAGGCTAAGGTTAAATGTTAAATTTATATAGATGCATTAAAATCTGTCGAGAAATATTTTTTTTACACACATGAGAGTATATCTAAATTGCTTTGATTGCTCTGATTGCTAAGTGCAATCACTAAGTAGTTTTGATTACTTTGTCTGATTGCGGAATGTATATTTTCCTTATCACAAGTCTATAAGTTTTAGTCTTGGTAAACCTTTATTTCATATTAAAAGAAAGCGCGCACACACATAAGTTTTCGGAGCAGCTGAAATTTACTTAGATGATTGCAAATATTTTTGAATAACAAAACTTTTCATTTATGCTCATTTAAAGAGGTTATTATTCTAGACAGATCAAGCAACCAGCAGCAACGTAATCAGCAAATGTTGCCCCTGCCAGTTTGAGGATACGCAATACATAGATTATGCTTGTCCAGGCAGCACTTTTATGAAGCTAATTCAAAATGTGATATCCTTCAGATGCGACATTGCTGAACCTTGCCGACGATTGGGTAGGAACGAAGCACCAAACGAGAATGAATGGTATAAAATCTACAAGATCTCTCATAGATCTCTCATAAAATAATTTTTGTAATAAATTATATTTGTGCTCCGTTATTTTCACTTTGAAGTGCAAGATTCTTTGCCTATTGTCAATATCGTTAATGTCTTTTATAGGTTTGATTTTATAATCATCGGCGCAGGTGTGGCAGGGCCAATAATCGCGAGAAGATTGAGCGATAATCCATGGCGAAAGATTTTGCTTATCGAGGCTGGCCCGGAAGAACCTACTATGACCGCAATACCAGCACTTGCGTTTAAAGCCATCAATACGGACCTCGATTGGAAATTCAAAACGGAACCAACATCACCGCATCCTACTGCTTGTTTAAGTATAAAATATATCATCTTACAATACATTGTTTGATTTAATACTGTTTTTCACATGAACAATGCATAACATTTTTATCGCGCGTAAAGAGTACATTAATATATTAATGTTGGCATCCTTTTAGAAACAAACGGCGTTTGCAATTGGCCAAGGGGCAAGATGATTGCCGGAACTAACGGCTTCAACGGTATGATGTACGTTCGAGGTCATCCTGAAATTTATAACCTCTGGGCACAGGCGGGAAATACTGGCTGGTCTTATGATGAAATCACTCGTTATTTCGAACGGGTGGAGAATCCGGTCTATCCGATAATCTTGTCAAACAATCGCAGTTTGAATGAACGCGGCATGGTTAATATTCAGTATTTTCCATATAAACCGAAGTTCGCGGATGTGCTGCTGACAGCCGCCAAAGAGCTGGGTTATGCAATCTCCCAATTAAGGGGATATAACCAAACTGGTTTTACGATCGCGCCGATGACAATCGAAAACGGTATGCGTCTCACGACTTCCAAGGCATACTTGAGGCCCGTCTTCGATCGCAAAAATCTGCGAGTATTAATAAACGCACAAGTTACCAAGATTCTAATTAGTCCATGGGAAAAGAAAGCTTATGGCGTGGAGCTGATAGATAAGAACGGCCGAAAGAGAGTGGTAAAATGCGACAAAGAAGTGATCTTGACGGCCGGTGCTATAGGCTCACCGCACATTCTTATGAATTCTGGTATAGGACCCAAAAAAGACCTCGCTGATCTCGGTATTAAAGTTTACAAAGATCTGCCGGTCGGCAAAAATTTGCACAATCATGTCTCAGTAGCGGTTCCCATGAGCATCAGAGACATCCCGTATGAGACCCTGACTATGGATGCTGTAAATAACTATCTAGAGAGCAAAAGCGGCCCGTTGTCTAGTACGGGCCTCACTCAAGTCACCGCCTTCTTTGAAAGCAAATATGCGACCAAAGGCGTGCCGGACATTCAAGCTTTCTTCGACGGTTTCAGTCCCAGCTGTCCGAAGACTGGTCTGCCGAATGAGTGCGTTGATGGTAGAATTGGCGATTGTACGAATAGAAGAAAGATCGGGGCAAGACCCACGGTGGTTCGCACGAAGAGTCAAGGCTATATGAAACTCCGATCGAATAATCCTTTGGATCCACCACTAATGTATCCGAATTATTTCACAAATGAGAAAGACTTGATGATCTTGCTTGAAGGTATCAGAAAAGTCAGCACGATTGTCGACGCACCCATTATGAAAAAGTGGGATTTTCGTTTGGAACAAGTGAGAAACCCATTATGCAACGAGTAAGTATTATATTATCACCCAGTAAGTAAGATGCGTGCAATATATTAGCAGATTAGCAATTATGTGTTACTTCAAGTTTCGAAAGAGATCAGTTGCATAATGGAATCTAATATTTATGGAATATTTCTGATACATTTAAATAGTAATGTCTGAGTTTTCCTATTCTTTTCTTAATACAATAAAAATTAAAAACAAAAGAAAAAATATTTTTTTTTTGAATGTTGATTTCTTAAGATTGTTAGCAAATTTTTTATCGTATTTTTAATTTTATTAGCTATCATTTCGGTACGGATGCCTTTTGGATGTGTCAAATACGTGCAGAAACAGGACCGGAAAATCATCAATCCGGAACATGCAAGATGGGACCGAGTATCGATCCAACCGCGGTAGTGGATCCAAAACTTCGAGTACACGGTATAGCGAACATTCGCGTCGCCGATGCTTCTATCTTCCCCACCGTGCCAAATGCAAATCCTATCGCTGGTATCATGATGGTAGCTGAAAAAGCAGCCGATATGATTAATAGTGCTTGGCCGCAGAGACTTTAAATATAACAAAGCAGTACATTATGTAATAATATACATATAAGAAGTCCCAAAACTATTGAACGCATTCTTTTAATGATAAATTCTTTGATCAATTAAAAATCATTTTTTTTTTTAGCAAAAATAGTACAAGTTCATCATTTGCAACTTTTCTATTTTTTGCACCACCAGTCTTTATAATTAAATTTCAAATAAAAATTTTAATTACAGTATGTAATTAAAATTACAGTAAAATTACAATATGTAATTAAAATTACAGTAAGTTGCACTAAAATTAATGAAAAATTGTAGTTGACGATTTATTATCCATTTTGAAATCTAAAAGAAGTTCTTTTTAATTAATCGCTTAATTTGATAATTATTAATATACTTCGGAATTTGCGTTAAAAAATTGACTACTAAAATTGATTAAATTAAAAAATTGTGATACTTTTAAGAGATATAATGATAAAATAATTAAATTTTATGATGTTCATGTGATATTTATTTTCATAATTCGGGACAATTTTCTGATATCACCATTTTTGTAAATCAAATAATTAAAATTTAAGTAATAAAATGTACACATTATAGCAACATTTTTTTGTACTATTGATACAGCCGCTTATTGATCACGTAGACATCGTAGAAGAGAGAAAGTACGCGAGTAGCTCGTGTGTGTGTCTTTCTGCCAGTGTGTTGGCCATGAAAGCAAAGAGAAAGATGTTGACACGGTGTCACACATAAAAAAACCAGAGTCTTTCAGCATGATTCATACGAGAAAGAAAAAAAATGATGCGTTTCGCGTGCGATAGATTTCTAAATATTTATTGTTCATTGCAAAATCGCATACCAGTAAGGCAAATAATCTTACTTGCGGATTATTTTGTAGTTCTCACGACAAAAACATGGTTTGATATAATTATATTGCCCCCAGCGAGCATAGCGGGAATATGCTTATTTAGAAAATAAATGTATTTTTGCTATGCTCGTTTCTTTTTTTCCTCTTTCTCTCTTTCTTTCTCTCTCTGTGCATGTTTTGACTACAAGAAATATATCTATGAAAAGAATTTTTGTCTTATTATCGAACGATTGTATCACATTTTTAAATTACAAAAATACATATATTCTCAATTATATATTATCCCCTCCCCTTCGTTTATTAAAATAAAAATTCTTATATCTATAAAAAAATATTCTACATAAAATAAAATAACTATATATTTGTAAAAAACAATGCAAATAATTATACTAAAGAATAGTTTAGTCTTAAGACACAGATTTCGAGCAATGAACTTTACGGAGCCACTAAATTTTCATACGATGTTGGCACTGAAAGGATATACTAGGGGCCAACTGGTTTTCACTCTGCACATTCACCAGCACGCTGTGCAGTCTGGTTCTTACCGGTGCTAGTCTCATTTCGCTTATAACGATTTTGCCGGTTTATCATCGAACATTTATATATTTTTAACTAAATTTATCGAGTAAGCTTGATACAATATTGTACGCGTTGCAGAATACAATCGAGATGACTCAAGTGTGAATGTCAATCATAAATATTGGAAAAGTGCTGTTAATACGAGAAAGTATAATACAAGTTTACGCGCAAACACCAATAAGACATGGAGAAACTAATGGAACAACACTGAAAAATCAACGCAGAAATGTACGCGAGTGACAAATTAATTGGTACGTTGCCAACGATCTTCATAATTATTGCAAAGATATTATTGTGATAATATCTGCAAATGTACCACCTGACGGATTCGAGTGATGTCGACATGTCATATGCAGTTGTAACTAGATTTTGTTGGCTTATATAAGCTATTGTCAGAGAACAAAAGGTAGGAAACACAACGTGGAAATTACAGATGCTAACGTAATTTCAACTTTCGTATGGCATACTTAAGATCTGTGATAAGTGTTGTGCATATATTCAAAATATAAACAATATGACATAATTCATAAAATAAAATGATTAAATATAACCATATATATCTAATATGCTTTGCGTATATTATATGTGTTTATGTCCTTTCACTTTATCTATACGTATGCAGTCAATTCTAAAGTAATTAATTGTTTGGACGTTATAAGTGTGAAAAATTCATAAATTTTATGTAAAAGATTGGTAAATTTCACGTACAAAATGTTAAGATATTAAATGTTAAGAATAGCTTACACGTAATATTGAGACAAGTAAATAAACATTTCATTTTTATTAGTGAAATTAATTAATAATTTGCTTTCAGAACTTCACTTATTTGTACCACTGATGTTTGAGAGAATAATGCTCGAATGCATTTGGATACTATTTGAATTATTAATGTTTGGCGGTGGAAATAAATGGAAATGGCAACAATATTGACTAATTTTTTCGGTACAACTTCCGTTCTTGGATTTAGTTTGATTCCGCTTTTGGCCATCGGTCTCACTGTATATAAATACAACAGTCTCGATCCAGAATCACATCCGCAAGATGCACAAGAGGTATAAAAAAATTTTAAAAATTAATAGAAAAAGAAGAGAGAAGTATAAAGAATTTTTTAAAGCATCCTTTCACAGACACACATTTATATATATATAAAAGATAGTCTAAAAAATTTTTCTATAAATTTTTCTCTCCCCCTCTCATAAATTGGCTTACATACATGTATATACAAAGTATTTCAAAATTTGCGACTAAAAATACTATAGCAGAAAAGTTATCAAAAAATTAATTCCAAAAATAACATTTACAAGAAAAAAATTAAAAAAAATATGTCTACGAACTTGTTAGATTATGCGTTAATTATGTCAAGTATCTGAAATAAATATAGGCGATTTATATATACAAGGGCTGTCCATTGAAGAAAACGAACTTTTAAAAAAGCGTCCGAATGCGATGACGATGATCATTCATTTTATAGCACTGCGTAGTGGAATTCTTTAGCAACTTTCTCAGATTATGAGCATGACGCTATCGTTCTTAGTTTGCGTTTTATAATGGTTTGAATGAGATTGTATTTGGCGTTCGTGGCGATTTTCTAGACATGGCAATTCTTTTTTTTTTTTTTAGATTTTCTTGCAGAGTTTAAGAGAGACAGTGAGAAAGGGAATAGGGGGCTGAGCAACAGTTGTCGCGTGTTTTGCCAAAAACTCGTTGATAAGGAACAACGCGTGTGCGGATGCATTGTCGTGATGCAGCATCGATTGCTCACTGCCTCTCTCAAACACTGCAAGAAAAAAAAAGAAGAAATCGCCACATCTAGAAAATCGCCACGAACGCTGAACACAACCTCATTCAAACTAAAACGTAAACTAAGAACGAGAGCGTGATGCTCGTGGTGTGAAAAAATTGCTAATGAATTCCACTACACAGTGCCACAAGGCGGATGATCCCACGTCATCGCATTCAGGCGCTTTTTTAAAAGTTCGGTGTTTTTATGGACAGCTCTTGTATGTATCATATGTGATAGTCAAATGTTCGAATAGAGATGGAGATGTAACAAATTATGATGCAATTTCAGTTGCTGCGAATATACGATTTCATAGTGATTGGAGGTGGAAGCGCAGGTGCCGTAGTCGCCTCAAGATTGTCAGAGATAGCTAATTGGACAGTGTTACTCTTAGAAGCTGGCGATGATGAGAACGAAATTTCAGATATTCCCTTGCTTGCCGGATATACTCAGCTCACAAAATTTGATTGGAAGTATCAAACCTCACCATCTACTACTTCCGCCTATTGTCTCGCTATGATAGGCGACAAGTGTAATTGGCCACGAGGCAAAGTTCTGGGAGGAAGCAGTGTTCTTAATGCTATGATTTACGTTCGTGGTAATCGGCAAGTACACATGTCATTTTAATTATTAGAATTAGAGATCAAATAGAAACAATCAAACGATAATTAAATATTTGTTTTAGACACGATTACGATAATTGGGCTCGATTAGGAAATAATGGATGGAGCTACGAGGAAGTGCTCCCTTATTTTCTCAAATCTGAAGATAATAGAAATCCATACTTGGCGAGAACACCTTACCATAAAACAGGAGGTTATCTGACCGTACAAGAACCGCCCTGGAAAAGTCCTTTAGCTCTCGCTTTCTTGCAAGCTGGCCAAGAAATGGGCTACGAGAATCGCGACATAAACGGATTCAATCAAACCGGTTTCATGTTGACGCAAGCAACGATTCGACGTGGCAGTCGATGCTCGACGGCGAAGGCTTTTCTACGACCGGTGAAAAACAGATCGAATCTGCACATAGCGATGCATACTCAGGTTTTAAAAGTGCTCTTTAACGCCGAGAAGAGAGCAATAGGCGTAGAATTTCTTCGCGATGGTAAACAAGGAATTGTAAGATGCAGAAGAGAAGTCATCTTATCCGCTGGCGCGATTAATTCGCCTCAGTTGCTTATGCTCTCTGGAATCGGTTCCAGCAAACATTTGGCAGAGTTTGGCATACCAGTGATATCTAATCTACGGGTCGGAGATAATCTTCAGGATCACGTGGGCCTTGGTGGACTCACTTTTATCATAAATGACCAGATCACTTTGATGAGAGAGCGCTTTCAGACTTTCTCGGTGATGTTCGAATATATCATGAAGGAGCGAGGACCCCTGACCACGCCGGGAATCGAAGGATTGGCTTTTCTTAATACTAAATATGCCAACAAATCCGGTGATTATCCAGACATGCAGTTTCATTTCGCACCAAGTTCCGTCAACTCCGACGGCGAACAAATAAAAAAGATCACCGGTCTAAAAGACCGAGTATATAATACCATGTACAAACCTTTGCGCAATGCCGAAACCTGGTCAATTCTACCGCTTTTGCTACGGCCCAAGAGCACAGGATGGATCAGGTTGAAGAATAAAAACCCTCTAGTTCAACCGGAAATTAATCCTAATTACTTCACGCATAAAGAGGATATGGATGTTCTCGTGGAAGGAATCAGGTTAGCGATGCAGGTATCTAACACCCGCGCATTTCAACGATTTGGCTCGAGACCTCACACCATTCGCATGCCGGGTTGTCACAAATATGCATTCAATACGTATGAATACTGGGAATGCGCTGTACGACACTTTACCTTCACGATTTACCATCCAACGGGTACTTGTAAAATGGGGCCGCAGAGCGATCCTACAGCCGTCGTGGATCCTCGATTAAGGGTTTACGGGGTTAAAGGGCTTAGGGTCGTTGATGCTTCCATAATGCCGACCATTGTCAGTGGCAATCCGAATGCGCCGACCATCATGATCGGCGAAAAAGCCAGTGACATTATCAAGGAAGACTGGCGAGTAAAAAAAACACGAAGTGTTAAAAGATGACGAACGAAATTCTTTTCGTCAAAATAAAATTATGATTTAATTTCGCACTTTTTAGATATAATCAAATTATTGTGTGGAAAATTTTCATTACTTTTTTTATTATGTAATATTATTTTAGTTTTTTAATATTTTTAATAGTTTATTGCTCTTATATTATTATATAAGTTCTTTCGTTAAAACTCTCTCCTTTTATTTATATAAATCCAATAGATCTTTCTCCCTCGTCTCTTTCTTGGTCCCTCTTCCCCCTTTCCTCTTTCTTCTTCCCCGCCCTCTGTTTTTTTCTCTCTCCTTCCCTCTCTCTTCATTTATACCTGCCTTTCTCTCACCTTCTCTCCCTCATTTGCATGCGCGTGTGTGAAGATCTGTTATAATATTTCAAATATACGTCACGATCTAAAGATACATTTATGAAAAAGATCAATATGTTGTTTGCATTTATAAAACATCAAATTGATTATATATATGAAAATAATATTTGTGAAAAATTTCTCTTCTTATGAAATATTTATAAATATTAATAAGTAATTAACTTTCTCTCTCTCTCCCTCTCTCTCTTTCTAACTCTCTTTCCTCCTTCATTCTCCCCCTCTCTTTTCAATAGGGAATAATATATTCTATATTATATATTAAAATATTATAAATACATCTAATGTGTGTCAAAGTTATTAAACTAAAAATTTTAATAACAGGCAGTGCCATTCCTTTTGTAATAATACGAAAAATATAATTTTTTTATTTCATTAAACTTGTTAAATTTTATTATTTACCACATACGCATAACATATATCTTGCATATCTTGTATATAGTAATTTGTTAATGTTACGTCCCCATATATATAATAGTTTTATATTAATTTGTCAATCTCTTATGTTAATAAAGATTTCTTGCGAGTTAATTAATTTTTAACAAAATCGACAATAAGAAAAATAATATTCATTATTAAAAGTGCATAACAATTTTTTTTTTAGCGTAAGAGCAAGCGTGAAAAAAACGATATGAGGTCTCAGAAACAAAATTATACTGATTTTCAAATCGCAAATAGACGAATCATAGTAATATATAACTTTATATAATACTGAATCTCGTGTCAAAAATTACGCGTGATAAAATGCACGTTTTCACGCATTCCTATTCTCTATTTTCATTTCGTCGCTTTCTTATTCATTAATGCATAGTATTAATTATAGCAATGCAGCATGCTACTGTGTATTAATACAGATTTTATTTCCGTCTTTTTTATTATTCGCAGATATAAATATCTTTGAACATATCGCGCTTTCCCTCTTTTTTTTCTCAATGTGAAAAAAGGCGCCTCTATATGGACGTAATTTACTGTTACATTGATATCACGGTCCAATGCACATTACGCAGATTCTTCGTGTATTCTACGAAAAGAAGTTGACAACAGTGAAAGTGACCCATTGCCATCCGACTACTTTGTTAAATTTATGCGCGAAAATAGTTTATGTGAAGTATAACTGATAGAAGAAAACGCAAAGTGTGACTGCGAAAGAAGATATCCTTAAGAAACATACTATGCAGAAAAATTGAGACAAACGCGCAATTTTCATTGTCCTTATTTATCTGAAACATTTTTACCTGTTTTATTTTAGAAGTTTAGTTTTCGAGATATTCGACTGGATTGTTTAAGATGAGATATCCTGTATAATTAAATTATTATTGCTATTATAAACATCTCCTTGAAGATACATTACAACATTCTGTTAAAATGTCTTTCTCCATAAAATGAATACTCTAAGAGAAATTAATAAACACCATTTCTTATATACTATATTTGGTGTATACTATCTTGCTCATCGCGGAAAAGATTAGACCATCATATCCGATCGTAATGAGACTGTATTACTTCTTCGTGCATGCTGTGTATATATGTGTATATTTGTATGTACACAAGAAATAGCAACGTCATGCGCGAGTATCGTTCTGTTACCACACTCCCGCTATAAGGTAGATGTGCGTATAGGTAACCACAGGAAGAAAATACTTTCACTACCAAACGACTGGGAGCCTTCAGGAAGGACAAGAACGCTAAGCACAAGTGGGAATGATGAGGAAGGTGAGAGTGAAATGGATGGAAGTATATCGGTGCAGTACCGTAACGTTCTTCCGACTGTCATTACTGACTCTATCGCAGTCACTCGACTATCGTCTCATTATTCGCGATCTTTTAATATTTGGACAATCTTGCCAGTAAAATTTTGACGGACACGTTGCACTCGTTTTCGAAATCTCTATCGCGATTACAACTATCATCGAATGATTCTCGTAATGAAAATCAACGTAATCGTAATCATTGTTAATGGAACCTTGTAATACTTTCTGCTAAGTGGAAAATTCTTAGAGTGATTATTCAATAATTACGTTTAGTCATCGGACAGTGATAAAGTGATCCACACAATGTTAAAAGGATTGTAGAGGTGTGTCATCAAGATTGCAACGTCAAGAGAATAATAGGAGTATGAACGGCGTTAAAAAAATTATATGTATGTAATCTGTAATATTAATATGATATTCCTCTCTTTTTTCAACAAAATTATTACATACATACTATTATATATAAACACTTTTTTCATCCATATAATAAGAAGATTACTTATAATAAGGTTACTTTAAATTGAAAAAGGGGCTGCTTTATATTAAAAATGTCAATGAAGCTGACATTTGTACAAAAATAACAATTTAAAAATTCGCGGGCGAATAAGAGCCGGACGCAGATGATAGTGCGTCAGATTCATAGAAAATAATTTTTTTATGAAGCTGATTATACTGTGCACGGATATTGTCAGCTTCATACAAAAATTATTTTCTATGAATCTGACGCACTATCATCTGCGTCCGACTCTCATTCGCCCGCAAATTTTTAAGTTGTGATTTCACTTGAGAGCCTTATTAAATTTTTAACTTACAAAAATTATGATAAGATAAAGCATTGCAAATGCGCAATATTACTATTTGTGACGCTCAATATGTCCTCAATAAATTATCAATAAATTATGGCATTAAAATATCTAAATTCAGCAAAATTCTATCTATTCTTCCTGATTAAAAGAAGCGTAACCTTCTATTCTTAAAAACAGTTTAAAATTAGTATATTTTAAACTAATATTTAAACTAATTTAGTATATTTTTAAAATCTTCTAATTTAATATATTATATTTAATTATATTCTATTTTAGTATATTTACTATCCATCTATAACACGAAAAAAGGATATAATGCGTAATTTAAATATAAAAATAATGAGTCTATCTAATAATTATTTTATGATTTTGTAATTGTTTTATGTGACACTCTGCTGACTTATTGTAAGATATTATGTGCAACTTTGACTTCACTTATATGTAGCTACATATTATGATACGTTTTTACATACACACATACGTTCTGATTTCTTGAAATAATGATGTGCAGTAATCGCAAATATATACATTGACATTAGAAGATTAGTTTTTCTGGCGTTAAAAACTCGTAATAATGTTTTGATTATAGTTAATTGTTATAAAAAAATCTTAATCAATATACACAAATTCGATATATAATCAATAAACGTACATTACTTTAATTCTGCAACTCATTTTTCATGAAAATATTATGCTATTAATCAAAAAAATTTATTCCTTTACTTTTTTATAAGGAATCATCTTTTCGTATATAAATTGTGCTCAAATTTATTGAATATCTTGCATATTTCATACTATGATTAATAACGTGTTGTTTTCTTTGTTCGCAATTAACTCTTGCGTTACATATGTACAGAAAGAAAATAAATAACTTATTTGATTTATGTATAATCTTATATATTTCTTGATCTACTATATATCTTTTACAACAAAGAAAAATTTGTATAACACTCATATATGTGTATATTAACCGATTACTTAGCGAACGCGTATGAAATCATTAAATTGACTGCATGATTCAACAATAAAATGAGCAAGATTCGTTTTATCGTTTTAGCGAAAGTATTTTGTTGCGAAATTATTCAACGAAAGCTATTGCGTAAATTACAAATTTTCACGTCTCCAGTATAATTCCAAAATTAACGCGTAAACTTTCACCGCTTACACCTTGACATCTACCTTTACATTTTTTTTTAGTTTTTAACCCCTTGAGACATTTTAATTATTACGCATCTTATTTTTATTCCAAACTAATTATTTGAATCAGTAAAAAATGCAGCGTATCGCATAAAAAAATCAATTTTTATCGCAGACAAATTTACTTAAATATGAAACTGATTTGAAACAAAGCAAGAAGTATACACACACATATATACGCGCACGTTTACGCACATTCACATTCTCATGTAGAAGAGAGAGAGAGAGAGAGACAATGTGTGCGTGCATGCACGCATGAGTGATGTGGCAATATCAATAACATTATTGGCATAAGTGCATAATTGCAACGTTTCCATTTTAAATATATCATTTATTTGTTTCAAGTGTACCCGTATCATGTGGTATATCTTATTTGAAGTAATTAACGATACTATATTAATTAGATTCTTAATAATTCTGTTCTAATTATATGCCAGGTCTAATGAGTGATTTTTGAAGAAGCATGTTAGGAAAAGCAAGGATAACTTCCGCATTACTTTCCGGACAGAATATATGTAAAATTTATAGAGTGTCTTTTCTGCTTTATCGCTCCTTTTCTCTGCGTTTTTGCAATTTCATTTTTCTGCTATTATTTTTGGAGTCCCAATCATATTATAAAATTATTTTAATACAAGTGCTTGTGTGTATATGTCAAAAAATAACAATTTTCAAAAATTGTTTTATACAAGAGACACTATTCCAATTATTCTAATTGCTGCGCGTCAAGGAGGAAGAATTTTGCGGATTTATAATACAATATAAGATATTTTTCGTATTGTTTGTCAAAAATTATGGAAATTACAAAATTAGAATCATTTTATCATTAAGAATAATTATAAGTAGCGTTTCTTTCTTTCTCTTATTATAAATTAAAAATTTCTCTAATTTGTGTTTATTTTTCAAATTTTCAGAACTTTGCTCGTTCTTTTAAGTTTCCATATTTTAAAGAATATTTTAAAGAAAATCTGTTCAAAGATGGCAATTTGAAATATATAAAAAAATGTATGGCATTTGTTTCTTGTTAAGAAATCTGAGTCAATACACTAATTAAGATCTGTCTGTAATTATTAATTAGAGAGATATATAGAATGATATAGAGAGATATATAGAGTGTGATATAATTAAAAATACGCATTTCTTTCAGACCAGCAATATAATAAGTACGCGATAGAGTCAAATACAAAGAGTTAGAAAGATAAAGAGGAAGGAAGAGAAACGGAAATAGGCAGCATAGTATAACTCCATAAGCGTCTCGTGGAAGAAAACAAGTCAAACAAAAGTTTACGCCAGTGAAATACTTTCTCCTTTCCCCGTTATGAGATCACCATTTCGTTTCTCCGGATCCGGACATAACGAGATATTTTGTGCGCCATTTACAAGTGGATTGAGAAGCCGGCCACCAAACGTTTCGTGGTTCCTATTAAATTAAATTCTATCAGAGATGGTGCGCCTCGATAGGGCATGACCATCTTTAATTCGCTAAGCGACTCTAGTATTTCCTTGTTCCTCACCACGTGATACTCACGCCAATCACCTTTTCTTCCGCGATCAGGAGCATGACGCTATTTTATGCCGTCACGAGTAAACTTTTCACTATTGTTAATTACATTGTTTTGCAGGTTTTAATTCCATTTTTTTATAAAAGTAATAAAAAGTTTGCATTTATATATATTTTTTATAGCTTTCTGACTTAAATAATAATAATTAATAACAAGTTATTAATCCGTCTAAATTCTTTGCTACATAAACATTTTATAATTACAAAAATAATATAGCAATATATATAGCGGTAATAAGGATTTTATAAATGTGCCTAATGTCAAATTTTATACGGAAAAATTGTACGTCCTTCCATATAAAGTCTAATATATTTTTATATATGGTCTATGCACACAATATGCAAATAATGTTTGTTCGCAGTTATTTTCTATGAATTATGATAAACATATTTTTTCAATAATATTTGATATATCAATACTGTATGTGTGCTATTTATATGCTCGTTTCATTATTTTTATTTAATTTTTTTGTTCTTATAGGACGAATGACGATACAGAGAGAAGTGATGTTCCACTGAAATCAAAATGGAAATATCATGGAGAATATAAATATTGATGTATCTTTGGACATTCACGGGTCTAAAAAGATCGGCATGCGGTCGGCTGGTGTTCCATTATGACAACCAATGAGAAAAATAAAGAGAAAGAGACAACAAGGATAGAATATTACAAAAAATTAGCGAAGTAAACATTTTCGCTAAAATGGTCTTCAGCACAATAGTAGTGACATCAGCCTTGAAGGGTGCTATTAGTTTGATGGGCACAGGTTTATGGCTCGTGCCATTGCTAATAGCGGGTCTTTCTTATTATCATTATGA
Source organism: Formica exsecta (assembly GCF_003651465.1). NCBI lineage: Eukaryota > Metazoa > Arthropoda > Insecta > Hymenoptera > Formicidae > Formica > Formica exsecta. The sequence goes on from NW_021848711.1 coordinate 300,545, forward strand.
TCAATTAGATCCCGAGAGTCGACCTATCGACAGGTATCCTCTGTATTCTAATTACGATTTTATTGTGATTGGCGGCGGATCAGCTGGAGCGGTGGTTGCCAGTCGACTCTCAGAGATACCTGATTGGAATGTGTTGTTACTGGAAGCTGGTCCGGACGAAAATGAAATCACGGATGTGCCATCTCTGGCCGCGTATCTGCAATTGACCAAACTAGATTGGAAGTACAAGACCGAGCCCACAGGCAAGGCTTGTCTAGCTATGAAAGGTGGCCGTTGCAATTGGCCGCGTGGTAAGGTCTTGGGCGGTAGTAGCGTTCTTAACTATATGCTATATGTACGCGGTAACAGACACGATTACGATCACTGGGAATCGCTCGGAAACCCAGGCTGGGGATATAAGCAAGTCCTTTACTACTTCAAAAAGTCGGAAGATAATCGAAATCCGTATCTACAGAAAAGTCCTTATCATGCGACCGACGGTTATTTAACAGTTCAAGAAGCACCATGGAAGACACCTTTAGTGGTCGCTTTCATTCAAGCCGGCGTTGAAATGGGATACGAAAATAGGGACATAAATGGCGAGCGGCAGACAGGTTTTATGATATCTCAGGGAACTATTCGTAGAGGAAACAGATGCTCCACTGCGAAAGCTTTTCTACGACCTGTTCGTTTGCGTAGGAACATTCATACGGCTATAAATAGCCATGTGACGAAAATCGTGATCGATTCGTTGACAATGAAGGCAATAGGAGTTGAATTCGTCAGAGACGGTCGCAAACAAATGGTGAGAGCGCGGAAGGAAGTAATATTGTCAGCAGGTGCCATCAACAGTCCTCAAATATTAATGTTGTCGGGAATTGGACCAAAGGAGCATTTACGGCACATTGGTATCCCTGTTATTAAAGATCTTCGGGTTGGCGACAATCTTCAAGATCACGTAGGCATGGGTGGTTTGACATTCCTAATCGATAAGCCAGTTGCCATAGTTCAGGATCGTTTCCAAGCGGCTCCGATGACGATGCATTACGTGATCAACGGTAGAGGTCCCATGACGACCTTGGGTGGTGTTGAAGGATACGCCTTTGTTAATACAAAATACGCTAATTACTCCATCGACTATCCAGATTTACAATTCCACATGGCGCCAGCTTCTATTAATTCTGATGCGGGAGTGCAAGTCCGGAAAATCCTTGGTTTTACAGACGAAGTGTACAATACTGTCTTTAGGCCGATTACTAATAGAGACGCTTGGACCATTATACCTGTTTTGTTAAGACCCAAGTCTCGTGGTACCGTACGATTAAAAAATTCAAATCCTTTCCATAGTCCTATTATCAACGCAAATTATTTTTCCGATCCCATGGACATTGCCGTCCTCGTGGAAGGTGCGAAAATTGCCATTAAGATCAACGAAGCAAAAGTCTTTAAGCAATTCGGTTCGAGAATTCATCGTGTCAAGTTGCCAGGATGTAAACACTTCAAATTCGGCTCTGACGCCTACTGGGAGTGTCACATTCGACACATTTCTCAAACGATCTATCACCCTGTAGGTACTGCTAAGATGGGACCACCAACCGATCCTACCGCCGTAGTGGATCCAAGATTGAGAGTTTATGGTATCACAGGTCTTCGAGTCATTGACGCATCTATCATGCCGACAATATGCAGCGGCAATACAAACGCTCCTGTCATCATGATCGGTGAGAAAGGTGCTGATCTTATCAAGCAAGATTGGTTGCGACCATCGTCAGCAATTAATCGTGAAAGTGTATACTAACAAAAAATAAACTGTTCAGAAGAAAATTGACTTGTGAATTTAACTTAGAATATGATAATAATTTGACTTGTTTATAAAGATTCTCTTTAAGTATAAACATATTGCACTGATATTATTTTAAAACTAAAGTTAGTATCAAACTATGCGCGTATTCGCGATTCATGAATAGTATAAAGAGATCTGATTGGTCTAGTGAAAAAAAATTAAAAATAATAAAAAATTTTTAATTTTGTAATATTATCTATGTACGATACACTGATGTGATTTTAAAATATCTGGATGGTACATATGATAGATTAAATTGTAATAAATTACAAAGTATAATAATATAATTTTACAATTTTTCGAAGCTTCTTTCACTCATAAACAGTTATAATAATTCAATATCATGTGCATTATTTGCAATAAGATAGTAAATCGTATCGGGCAATATACAATATATAACTTTTTATATGTATATAAAAAAGCTCAGTAATATATAATAATAGAATACCATGTAATACGCAATTTCATAAAAAATCGAAGCAAAAACATTTCAATACATGTTTAAAACAGTCAATTCAAGGTAGAATCACAAGGTTATATAGAAACAATTAATTACAGTATGCATCTCAGGTACAATCTTTTTTATTAAAGTTTTTAAATTTTCTCATGTGCTATATAATATTCTAGTGTATACCAAATAAGTTAACATATATGTATAAGTTTCACTACTTTTAAACATAAATGGTATTATTAAAAAAATATTTTTCAGCATTACATATACATACATATACACGCGCGAGCGCACACACACACACACACACACACACACACACACACACACACACACACACATATATATATATATATATATATTGTATATACTTGCGTGTGCATACATATATACAGAACATCTTGTAATTTAGAGTATAACGGGGAAGATAATATTTTTACATAAAAAAATAAATTGAACATAACATTTTTAGAATAATATTTATTTTTGCACATAAAACTTTGTTTTTAAAAAAATTGACTTTAAAATTTGGAAAATGTACGATGTAATTATGCTTCTTTAAACTTTAACGATTTCTAATTACCTCTCTTTAATAACCAAGCTTCAATATAGAGAAAGATGTACTAAATTGTTTATTTAGTTACTATAAGAAGTACACACACGTATCAAACATATACTGTGATCAATAAAATTGCATCTGTATTTTTGTTTTGTGACTTAAAAACAATTGATTTTTGGATACTATTACCTTAGTAATTACATATGTACATGTAATTACATGTGTACACAAATTTACTACAAGTTGTTGTACATCTTATGTGCGTATATATACAAGGAAATCATAAAATAAGAGTTCAAAGCCCAACAAATAGTGATCTAGTAATAATCTTCGATGCGTCATAATGATAAAAAAATGTCATGTATATAGATATAAATCCTCGAACATCCATGACATCCACATGTCATGTATGTAGATATAAATCCTGCTATCTAAATACATATAAATCTGCTTTCTTTCTAACAATAAGTAATATCCTTAAAATTTTTACTTACAGGAAATGTTCAAAAAAAATATCAAAGAAATGTTTTCCGTTTGATTTCTTTAGATGTTTCAAATATTATCTATCAAAGTTGCCAATTTAGAAGATCTTCACAATTATATTGTTAAAGATTGTCTAAAACAATATGAAAAAATTAATTAATTTTTGTATGTATTCGGTAATCTATGAAACAACACTAGCGAAGCTTATATTCTTACTCAAGGAAATCATTTTCTTCAAGTAAAAACTTTGATACTTAAATTTTTAATTTTTTAGGAAATTTAAAAATATGTATATATACTTTATGTATGTATGTGCGTGTGTGGTACAGGTGCGTGTATGTGTCTGTGTATATGTATAGCATATATGTATAAACAAGTGTGATTATGATTCTAATATACTACTTTATGACTTATTAGTATAAAATGCTAAGGCAATTTTTCAAATTAACAGAGTAATCTTAAAAATTGTTAAATATGTTTTTGTTATGTATTTTCAAAATAAATAAT
>NW_021848711.1:304567-318679 GCF_003651465.1 Formica exsecta
TATATATATATATGAAATAAAATAAAAAATATTTTTCCTTTTGTATTCTCTCTCCTTTCCATTTCTGAAATATTTTATAATGGCATTCCTTATAAATTACAAGTCACAAAATATGCAATGAATAATTACTTTTGTATCAAATTTGATGACCTTGATGGTCAACTTATGATCAAATTGACTGTTACTAAATCTTTGAACAAATTAATAAATCTTTGAACAAATTAATACCATTTAAAATCATTAATATCATAATTTAATACTATTCATGTTTGTCAAGAACAGTGAGCTGGCCCTATGTTAATATTACATAATCAATGAATAGCTAGTGATAAACAAAGGGCAATCATATGATGTTATTATGGTAAGCAAAAAATAGACGATGCTAAATGATCTGAGTCTTAAAAATTTTGTCACGAACAAAGCTTCCTCTATGAGGAAGCAAAAATGAATTAGTCGTCCAAAAATTTAAGATTCCTGTGTCTTCACTGCAGCCGACAACTGCTTTTTTTATTATCCTGCATTAATAAATGCATATATAATTTATTAATTCATTTACATGTGTTCTACATTTTCAGCAAAAAAGAACCTAACAATTTGAACAAGATTTACAGTTATTTATTAATTCATGAAACAAAAAGAGAGTTTTCGGCATATTTTACTATTCTACATTATCAAATACAAGTGGTTTCATCAAAAAACTTATTTATTTCAGTTTGACGTCAATAAAAGATCAGAAGATATATTTCATAAATTCTTAAAAAATATAATGTATAAATGCTAATGCCTATTCTTCAAAATATACATCAATGACAAAATGTCAATGGCTTTGCAACAATATAGATACATATATCTTTGATAGACTATATAAAAAAATTCTCAAGAAAGAGAATTTGAAAATGTATCAAGATTAAAGGCACTTCGAACATTTTAGATAAAATAAAAATAATAATAAAGAAAAATAAATAAATCACGGCGCATTTTTCATCTGCACTAATTATAATATCAAAAATAAAAGTCATTGAAAATGCTAAGTGTGTGTTCTTTTTTACTCCCTTATCTTGTATAGAAATTATCTTATATCGCTTCCTTTCCATTTCACTATTACTTATGGGACATCCTATATATATAACTATAATGTTAATGATATACATTGATATTCCAGCTAATATTTTCTTGTTATACGGCATTCCAATGGATATAAACAAGCTAACGCGTTTATATATTGCACATTAACTCAATAGTTTGTTTCCATGTGTATAAAAAACATGGAAAGACAGACAAATAAACGATTTATTATGCTAATCTTTGTAAACACACTATGTAACAATTTTTAACAAAATGGAATGCATTCATTGTTATAACATATGAAATTTTAATTTTTTTTTTTTATATAAAATTTCGATTTTATTATATCATATAAAATATATATAAAATTTTATAATAATATTTATAAAACTTTACATTATATTTTAGGTTACGTAGTGTATAATTTGGAACATTAATGCCATTTACAATTACGGATTATAATTATGTTCAAATTTCTCTATAATATTTCAGAAATGTATCTTTAATGCTATCTACACTAAAGAGTCAAATTTCTTTGTAATATTTAACTGTATTTTCCTACACAATTAATAACTTTTGTGCTAAACTGCATTATATTGTGCAATAATAGAAAAAATCGCTTAACCACACGTCATAGAGTTTCTTTCTATATATAAATATAAGTTTTTTTAAATAGATTACATATAAAAAGTAATAAGATAAAAATATTTAGTTGCTATTTATGTTTTTTAATAAAAAGATTATATTTTGTTTGAAGTATGATATCCATAATAGTATGACGTTTAATAGCATAAAAAGTACTTTGCTAACATAAATCATAAGCATAATATTAATATCAATATCAAAATCAATACTGCATCATTTTGCGATATTAAAAACAATTGTATTAAAAACGAGTCGGTACAAATGCTATTATGTTTTTGCGCTTAAATTCTTGGAATTAATTGACTCGAGGCGACCTCCTTTTACCTTTGTTAATACATGCTGCGTTAAATGATATTTTATCGTGTATATGTGATGTACGTTAGTGCATACAGTGACATCTATATAAAACATGGATCTCAATGTAACTATATATTCAAACTTCCAGAGGCAGTTCTTTATTATTGTGTCCCACTCGAAACGTTTAGAAGCCAATTGCTTGGATATGTTGAGTAAGGTACTAAGTTACAAGGTGAGCAAGATGTTTGTTCTTTTCAGTATCGTTGCCATAATCGTTCCGATACAATCAGACAGGCAATCTTTACCGAAACAGTATAGTAATCTGTACGGTGATGAGAATATATCGAATTTATCAAATTTACTCGGGATGGGTATCGGAGTCCTGAACTTTCTGGAACAAGGCCAACATTATCTAAACCAGGAAATACCGGAGACGACTCCTGAATCTGGAGATGTATATGATTTTGTGGTGGTTGGTGCTGGCACGGCCGGTGCCACGGTAGCCGCGAGATTAAGTGAAATTCCTCAAGTCAAGATATTGCTAATCGAAGCTGGATCCAACGAGAATATTCTCATGGACATTCCGCTAGCCGTTCATTTTCTACAGCTAAGTAATGATCTTAATTGGAAATATCAAACAAAGCCGTCCAATAGATATTGTCTCGGTATGAATAACAACAGGTGTAACTGGCCTAGAGGAAAAGTGATGGGCGGTAGCAGCGTGCTAAACTACATGATTGCTACCAGAGGCGGCGCCGAGGATTACGATCGCTGGGCTGAAATGGGGAATGAAGGTTGGGCTTACAAAGATGTTCTCAAGTACTTTAAGAAATTGGAAACAATCGATATTCCGGAATTACAATCGGATACTACATATCATGGAACTAAGGGACCATTGCACATTAGCTACCCGTTATTTCATACACCATTAGCAGAGGCTTTCGTAGAAGCTGGCAAAGAGCTAAAATATCCACTGGTAGATTACAACGGAAAAAACATGATAGGATTTTCATATGTGCAGAGCACAATTATGAATGGCACCCGCATGAGCAGTAATAGAGCATACCTGTATCCCATACACGATCGTAAAAATCTTCACGTGACTCGTCAGAGTATAGTGAGAAAAGTGCTAATCAATCGTCGTACAAATCGTGCGATTGGTGTAGAGTTTACTAAATATGGTCGAATTATCTCCGTGCTCGCCAGCAAAGAAGTGATATTGTGCACAGGTGCAATTGGATCGCCTCAGTTGCTAATGCTGTCCGGTATTGGACCGGCTGAACATCTTACCAAACTCGGTATAGATGTTATACGAAATGCGCCGGTCGGGGAGAATCTAATGGATCATGTGGCCTTCGGCGGACTGACGTGGACGGTGAATGCATCAGTAGATATAAAAATGCAGGACATAATAAATCCTACTCATCCGTATGTAGGGGATTTCCTAATGAGACGATCGGGACCAATTACAATTCCGGGCGCATGTGAGGCTCTCGCTTTCATCAATACTAAGCATCCAGAAAAACGTAGCGGTTTGCCGGATATAGAATTACTGTTTACCGGTGGTGGTTTCAAAGGAGATCTTCTTCTTCCGACTGTAATGGGTTTAAATACGCAAATGCATCAGATATGGCATAAATATATCTATAAACACGGTTGGACCGTAATGCCAATGCTGTTGAAACCAAAGAGTCGGGGACGGATAAGATTATTAGCTAATGATGTTAACGTTAAACCTGAGATAGTGCCAAATTATTTCGATGATGTGGAAGACGTTAAGACAATGATCGCCGGTATTAAAGCTGCGATGAAGATCAGTCAAACAAAGGCGATGCAGACGTTCGATTCGCAATTATGTAATGATACTCTTCCCGGATGCGAAAACTACAGTTATGATTCCTTTGCTTATTGGGAGTGTGCGATCAGACTGATCCCATGTACCATCTATCATTACTCCGGTACTTGCAAGATGGGACCAAGGGAAGACCCAACTGCTGTTGTTGATCCCAAATTAAAGGTATTTGAAAGATACACTAAAGTATTTATAAAGAATACAGTAGATATTATTAGATACTATTAATCTACAATGTGTTTATATACATATTTATGAATTTACATAGCAATGTTCTTACAGGTAATCGATATTCAAGGACTGAGAGTAGCAGACGCATCCATCATGCCCGACATTATATCGGCGCATACAAATATACCTGTTTATATGATAGCCGAGAAAGTAGCAGATATGATCAAGGAAGAATGGGGATATTTGAAACAATCAGTATCATAATATTTTACGAAATAATTATATCAGTTTTCATGCATAATATCTTGTAGACAATTAAAGTTGCAAGTAAACAAAATGAGTACATTCAATCGATAACGAAAACAACGAATGTAAAAAATATAAAAAAAAACAAGTTTTATTTAAATTATTTGGTAAATGTTCAGATTAACTTACACCTCACGGATCGTTTTCATTTTTATATATATTATAGAGGACACGTTCCTAAGTAACATGCACTTTGAATTTTGTGGCGCTCTCTTCTAGTTTCAGAGATATGCGATTTTGAAGTATCATAATTTTTGCATTTATTTCTATGATCTTTTCACTATATCTTACTTGCGTGTTTATGTTTTTTTTTGTTTACATTTGCGATTTTGAATTATCATAATTTTCGCATTTATTTTTATGATCTTTTCACTATATCTTACTTGCGTGTTTATGTTTTTTTTTGTTTACATTTGCGATTTTGAATTATCATAATTTTCGCATTTATTTTTATGATCTTTTCACTATATCTTACTTGCGTGTTTATGTTTTTTTTCTGCTTTACACAAATACAACGTAAACAAACTTTATTTTTTCTTATTTTATAACAGAAAAAGCAATAAAACTGTGAAACTTTAAAATTGCATGTCTCTGGAACCAGAAGAGAGCGCCACAAAATTCAAAGTGCGTATTACTTAGAAATGTGCCCTCTATAATATATGTGAAAATGAAAACGATCCGCAAGGTATAAGTTAATCTGAACATTTACCTTTTCTTCATATTATATTTAAATTAAAACAATTTATTTTGTTATTACTTACTATATTTAAGTATGTTACAAGGAAAAACACAGAGATTAGAGTTACAAAAAATATTGTTTTCAAAAAAGTATATTTAATGTTTAAAGAGTCATCCTATCAAAATATTTGTTCATTATATATCAAGAAGAGAAGAAAAAAAGAGAAAAAAGATACATATAAATACAAATATCTATATGTATAAAATATTGGATGATTGCATAAGTTCGTGCCCGATTTAGTTTTTACACGAAAGAATAATACTCTAATTTTTCGACTGTGATAATTTTTTTGTACTATATCAACAAATATAGTACTAATTTGCAGACAGTAAGTTATAAGAGTATTCGTATCTTCTCAATCATTAACTTTAAATGATTGATATTTTTTAAGAAAAATAATGTTATTAAAACACAATGTGTATTAAAATTATGCTTTTATTAATATAAACTTTATCAAAAAATGATAATCCGATGTAAAAAAAAATATAAATATAAATAAATAATTAAAAACTAATACATATTACAAAAGTTATACTTTTACAGTCAATATCAAACAATTATCGATTTTATTTATAAAATATTGTTGTTGAATTGCTTTTAGATTTGAGAATATTTTTTAAACGTAAATTTTATGTTAAGCTATATATATATATATATATATATATAAATATAATATGTAATTATAATTTTTTAAATAAATTTTACTTTGTAAAATTATTGGTAAATATGATTACTTCAATGATATTTATCACATTAACCATCTGTATTGGTAATTTATATATTATTGCCGTAATTTATATATTATATATAATTATAGTAGCATATACATTTTTCATAACTCATTTCACTTTCGTGGGCAAAAATACGACCGTTCATACTGTGAACAAGTATTCGTTAGAAGACATGTGTATTCATATGAAGAAAGAAGGCCGATATATATATGTATATATTCTTGCATATAAAAATATATACATATGCATAGGGATACTTGTGTGCATCTAATAAAATAATAAAATAGTTTATACGTGCACTTTTAAAATTTCTTTACTTATATGATGTTATATATGTATTTATACTGTTATGATACCAAATATTGATATCATTATTAGTTATTATTAGTTCTCGTTCACTTTTCAAAATGTGACAAAATATAGCAAAATACATTGCGAATACATATTCCCAATATTTAAGAAGTTTGCGCTAGTAATGCTTTAATTAATATATGTACATCTAATTATTAGAGAAAAAAAACGATATAATCTTTCTCTTTCCCCTTCCCCTTTCACTTTCTCTAACAATATTCTAAAGACCGTCAATTACAGATAAATAAGGGCATACTATTCATATTCATAAACAATTTTCTCATGACTAAAATATTAAAATAAAATTAAAGTCGGGTCTTTACGTTTCTTTCTTTTTTTTTATTAATTCGAAAATATCTAAAGTGGAATCATTACTAGGCAGCCGTTACTACGCAATGTACATTCCAGCGTAAGATGCAAAATTTTAATAGGCACCAATAATTTTTAGTGTCCTGTGTGAAAAACATGTAAAAATTGACAGCGCGGTCTGCAATGACCGTCCTTATCTAATTCAATGACGCCTGGTTGTAGAATCTCGTTTAACCAGATATAAGATTTAGCAATCCTATCAATCGAGAAAGAAGTGATCAATAACCTCGATTACAAGGATATTATAGAAATATTCACAAGAGCAGAAAACATAATTTTTAAAAATTCTTTTTATTTTATTTTTTTACAAAACGTATTATTAAGAAAAAAAGTATAAAAATATATTAACCCTCAACAATATTAAAACAAATACAAAAATAAAAAATATATATATAAATTTTAAAATATAAAATATAAAAAAAAAAACAAAAAAAGGAATTTTTGAGACTACTTTTTATTTGCCTTTGCAATTTCGCGCTGGAGCGCGCAAGCAAATTCCAGCGTAGAGGCGCCTAAGCAGTTGTAATCGCCTAGAGATATCACAAGAATTACTAAAAATGGTGTGTGTGTGTGTGTGCATGTATAGGTATAAAGCATTATTTTAAGAAATATCACATAGTCTTCATAAGACAAAATGACTTATAAAGCACGTAAAAATATGATAATGTAACTTTATTATTTTTAGTGAATACTTTATGAAATGCGCGTTTTACACATTTATACATACGGTATCATGAACCATCCACACACACGCTGCGCGTACATAGAGTATATAATTTTAAATAAAACAGTAAAATATCTCAAATACACAACCAAAATTTTATGAAAAATTCCTTTAGACAAAAGTTAGAGAATTTCAAGAAAAATAATTTTTGATATTGATTCTTTGTGCCCATTTTCAAAACCATATATAATTAAAGATTAATTTTATATTTTTTAATAAAAACAATAGAATTTTTAAAATACAAATCTCTATATCTTATTATATATGCGTGTATTGTTGTTTCTAAAATATTTTCGAAATAGTATAATTAAACTCTTTTTCGTTAAAACCTTCATGAATTAAGAGCTGTAAAAGTCACAATCCGGCTCCATTAATATTATTCAAGGTAAGCCATATGGAAATTATGCTATCGAATTTGTTTTTATTTCTTTATATAATATATGCATTCCTAAAGTTTAGAAACATTCTATACCGGTCTGGTCATTATGGTCATGTATCAGTATCTGGTTTTTGTCGGTCCGTGTATGTGTGTGTATATGTATATGTATAGATGAGTGGCTGAGAGAATGGATGGGTAATTGATGGATGGAGAGTGTGTGGTTATTTATGTGATTGGATGTGTAATTTTGTGTGCACGTTCCTCTCTCTTCAAAATTTATTAAAATAAGTATTTAATAATATCGCCCTGCAATAATATTTGCATTCGGTCATGTGAAAATTGTGCAAAACAGAAATATCCTAACAAATTTAAGAAATTAGGCTCTCGAGTGAACTCACAAATTCAAATAAATTTCGTGCCCTGTGCACATATTCAGTTTCATAGAAAACTTATTTTTCTATGAAACTGACGCACTGCCATCCGCGTTCTGGCTCTTACTAGCCCGCGATTATTTGAATCAGAAATATCCTTTTACACGTATGAAATTTGCCTTTTTATGTCTCCTGCTATTGTTAGTCAGTTTCAATAAATTACATATTTATATTTTCAAATTAAATTTGTTTTAATAATAATAAATTGGAGGTTTTTAGAGGTTTCCGTTATGTTAAAATGCAGACTGCATGTTATCTAATCAAAATATATGTATCTTCTTCTTTATTCTCTGTTTTCATTTCATGCATGCTTATTATATTAAACATATATACGTCTATAAGGTATCTGCTTTTCATCTCCATGTATGTATGTATGTGTTTCTGCATAAAAGACGTTTTAAAATCATAATTTTACAGAATTATAATTGTATAATATGAGGATTCTAATGCCGTTCATCATCATCGCATCAACCTATGGCGTTAATAATAACTTCCTAAATCTCGTCAAGAATTACGGTAATCCAACTGCAGAAGAGATCGAATTCGCAACCAATGCCAAGTACGACTTCATCGTCGTAGGAGCTGGATCGGCAGGTTCTGTATTAGCTAATCGTCTGTCAGAGAACAAAAGATGGAAAGTTCTGCTACTAGAAGCGGGATATGAGCAAAACTTACTCAATCAGATTCCGATACTAGTCGGTTATTTCCAATTGACTGATTATAACTGGGGATATAAGGTGGAACCTCAGAAGAACGCCTGTTTGGGGATGATAAATCACCAATGTTCCTGGCCGCGAGGTAAAGCTTTGGGCGGTACGAGTACTTTATACTACATGATTCATACACGCGGGAACAAATTGGATTATGATAAATGGGCTAGTTTGGGCAACGTAGGCTGGTCCTACGCGGATGTTCTTCCATATTTTAAAAAAAGTGAAAGATTTAATGTGCCAGGTAAGTCCGTTCTTTTTATCTTCCTAATAACATAATGTAAAATTCACCCAATTAAAAAAAATGCTTTCTCTCTATCGCTGCCATTTCTTATTGTATAAAGACAACTAATTTTTGCCCTCATAACTAATCTATCAAAATATTTGATATTATAACGAAACCTGTATTGCTGATAAAATACAATAGTTAAATTTATTCAGAAATATATTAATTTGTTGCTAACAATAATATAATTAAAAACATAAGAAACAACAAAATTTATTACTGCAATGCTTAACTGTGTATTCAAACTCGAGAAATAATACATCTTGAGAATATAAAAATAAGAGAATAATTATTAAAAGAGAGAAAAATAAGAGAATAATCATTGTATTGTGATATTATCATTTTGTTTAATTTTCCCAAATATCATTTGATATCAAGTTTTTGTATAAATTTATCATAGTAATAAAAAATTGTTTAAAAATTGTTCAATAAAAAATTTGTTTTTCCTGCAACAATAATGATATAAAAAATGTACGCCAATTAAATAAAGTATTATAAACACGCTACATTATTTATTTTTTTTTTATATAATATCATATATGTACCAATATTAAAAATTTTATATGCAATAAAGTGCAATATAATTATTATGTATTTTATTTGAATATTCGCGTATATATATTTTAATATAATTATAAAATCTATAAATATTTCCATACAAAAAATTTCCAAAAATACATATAATAAAACCATATATGTATCACAAAAATAATATAGAGTTAATTTAAAGGAACAATTAAATACAAATAGACTTTAGCGCTGCTATGTAATAATTTTTCTATATTATTGTATTGTATTTATTGTAATTATTGAATATAATATCTAATTTTTTCTCTTTTGCTCTCTTATTAATATATATAAAAAATTCTTTTTTATTATAACAGTTAAAAATTATTTTTCGTAACAGCGGCAAGTTTTTTTTTTTGAATTACCCATATCATTCTATTAATACATGTATAATTTTATTATATCTTTAGAAATTATTTATCTAAAAATATATTTCGTAGATTCACACAATCATATAAAATACATACATGCAAATAAAATACTCAAGTAAGATATAATATGTGTGCGATCGTGGCACAGAGAGTTGTGCGTCTACTCTTTATGCCGAAGGGCTCGGATTTAAATCCAGTCAGAAACATCGAATATATTCGATCGCCACTTCTCGGAAAGCAATGGCAAATCACCGAGAGTATCTTGCCAAGAGAACCTCTCTAATCTAGGCTGTTCAGAACCGGTGTTAAACTATAGGTCCCATATGTCTGCGGAAAATCATAAAAAGGCGCACACTGTAGACATATGTAGAGGGGTCCTCTGACAAGAGGTACGGGTTGGGAAGAAGATATAATACATAATTATACTGCACTATATTATAAAACCTAATAATTAATAGCTTTACAATATAATATAAAACAATATGTGATGATATGAAATAATAAATTTGTATATGTGCATAAATTAGTTATTATGTACATATTAATTATTAATTATTATATGCATAACTCTTTATTAAAAATTTCTGTCTTTTTTTACTGTTATTACTTTTTTAGTAAGAACAATTTTTTTTTTATAAAAGAGTGTAACAATATTTTTTGACGTGTGACTTTTGACGTTAATTCTTAAAAAAGTAATTTTTTTGTATCAGGCTTTTGTTAAGTCTCAAATAAAGATTAATAAGAATTATTTTTCGCCTATGTATATTTTCTTTAAACTTTTTCCGCTTAAATTTCAAATTGATTTATCTGAATAAAATTATTTTAAAATAGGTAGAAAATGCATAATATTTCTATATAAGAGAATCCAATCCTGATATTCTGTCTTGCAAAATTGAAAAAATGTCACAAATACCATGAAACTTATGACATTATAAAACGCTATTTCCATTTTCAGGTATCAAGAATTCTTCATATCACAATGAAAACGGTTACTTGTGTGTGGAACACGTGCCCTATCATACAAAGTTGGCAATGACGTATTTAGAAGCTGGTCGAGAATTGGGATATGAAATTGTGGATTACAATGGCCAGGATCAGATAGGTTTTTCGTATCTTCAGGTAAATATGGATCATGGAACGCGATGTAGCGCTGCCAAGGCTTATCTTCAGCTAAATCGGCCGAACTTGGAAATCATCACCGGTGCTAGAGTAACCAAAGTATTAATCAATGCGGACAAACGTGTGTACGGTGTTGAATATGTCAAAAACAATGTGTGGAAGACAGTCAGTTGTTCGAAGGAAGTTTTACTATCCGCCGGTACGATTGATTCAGCCAAATTGCTAATGTTATCAGGAATTGGACCTAGAGACCATCTAGAAAAATTAAACATACCAGTGATTCAGGATTCCAAAGTCGGTTACAACATGTATGAACACATCGGTTTTTTGGGACTGACTTTCATGGTGAACCAAAGCGTGTCATTACTGCAGAACAAGCTCATAAATCCTAGCGTATTGTTGGAATACGTCCTGCATAAGGAAGGAATAATGACGGTTCCAGGAGGTGCCGAAGCACTGGCATTTATCAGAACCAAGTACGCTCCTGATGAGAAACCGGATGTCGAGCTTCTCTTTATATCTGGCTCTCTGCATTCAGACAATGGTCAAGTCCTGAAAAAGAGCTTAAGTCTCTCAGACAATCTGTACAACACTGTCTTCAAGCCCATCGAAAATCAGGAAGCCTGGTCGATCTGGCCAATTGTTCAATATCCTAGAAGCGTCGGTCGTCTTACGTTGCAATCGAAGGATCCGTTCGAGCCACCCAAGATGGATCCAAACTTTTTCAGTCATCCGGCTGACATAGAAATCATCCTAGAGGGAATAAAACACGCTCTCAACATATCCAAGACTGAAGCCTTTCAAGCATACGGCAGTCGATTACACGACATAAAAATACCAGGCTGCGAATCATTTGATTTTGCTTCTGATGATTATTGGCGTTGCGCCATTAAACATCTACCATCCATGATGAATCACGAGATCGGAACCGCCAAAATGGGACCCAAGACGGATGTTTACGCAGTTGTTGATCCGCAACTAAAAGTGTATGGTGTTAAGGGACTTAGAGTAGTAGACGCTGCGATCATGCCCACGATACCTTCTGGTCATACAAATGCAGCAATTATTATGATCGGCGAGAAAGCCGCGGATATGATCAAAGAAACTTGGAAAAGCACATTATAAGAGAGATCTGTTCTCTTCTATGCAAAGATCAAAAGAAATTAAAAAAAAAATAATTTGATCATAGAGAACAATTAACAATAATAACACAGTAATAGAGATGGAAGCAATTGTAACAATAAGTATTAAGATGAGTAGCTCAATAGTATCGAGAAGATTTCAATTTGCAAATAAAAATTCAAGGATTCCGAAATAAAAAACATGGTCCCATATACAAGCTTATGTCGATTATTTGTTTAAATTGTCTGACAAATAATGGAAAATAATTGGTTGAATTTCTAAGATAAAATCATCGAGAGATAAAAATAAGGGAGTGAAAGGTAGTGGTCCTTGAATGGAAGTAGTCCTTGAGTGGAAGTGCTCCTTTCATTTCCTAAATTAAAGAAGGTAGACCACACAATAAATATATATTAAATTAAATTGTTCAAATTGAACTTTATTATGAATATAATAATCACTCATAAAAATTGTCTACGTTAAAAAACGAAAAAATATGCAAAATTTTGTTACAGTAACACATAGTGCGGAAATATTTTAATGTAATAAATAACATATATTGTACACACTTTGAATAGCGCTATATCTCGAATAAAGTTTTTTATGAGCAGACATAACATTCATGTCAAGTTTTTTATACTTATTTTTATCTTTCAATGATTTTATCTCTTGAAAATTCAATCAAATATATTCCTTTATTTATCGGACAATTAAAATAAATAATCGATAAAAATTTGTCTGTAGGATTATATTTTTTATTTCGGAATCGTTGAATTGCTTGCAGATTGAAACCTTCTCTCTCGATACTGTTCACTTATCTAGATTATTCATATTAATAATTAGAATTGCTTCCTATTACTGTGTTTATATCCGTAATTCTTAAAAACATGTGTATATATAGGATGTTTCAAAACAACCAATAATATTTAAAAATTAATAAACAGTGACAAAACATTTTTGAAACTGCAACCCATGTCCGGAAATGTCGCGTTTTCTCGTTACATAATAATAAAGTTGAGTTAGATTTTAAGGCTTACATTTATAATAATCGTTACTTAATTATCGTCTCAAAAGTATATCAGATGAGTCATTCAGATTGTAGTTTCATATACAGAGTTAACATAGAATTTCAATTATAAAAATAATATTATATGTATTATAGTTTTACAGGTTGCTGAATATGAATCCGCTATCAAAATTGATCAACTCAGAATGGTGAAATCAATATAGTGCGCGCAGATATGTATGTACACATATCAAATTTTTAAAAAAGATTTATTATTGATTTGTTTGAGGTCTTTTATTGATTTCGTTATTTTAAATTTGTCGAATTCGTATTTGGCGACTCTAGAAAACCCCTAAATTTAAATACACATATTGAAAATTATTTGATAAATCCTCAATGACCTATTTCACAATTCAGTAATTTTGCAAAATATTTAATAATAAATATTTTGTTAACCGTAAACGACACAACAAACTCCTTTTGAAGACTACAATTAACAACGTACTTAATATTAATTGCAATAAAACTAATTAAATTAAATTTCAGATTGATTTATTCGAATAAAATTATTTTAAAATAGATAGAAAATGCATAATATTTCTATATAAAAAAACCAATCCTGATATTTTGTCTTGCTAAATTGAAAAAATGTTACCATGTGAAACTTATGACACTTTATATATATATATATATATACAGGGTGCGGCATTTATAGTGACGCAAAATAGATATAATATTTCTATATAAAAAAACCAATCCTGATATTTTGTCTTGCTAAATTGAAAAAATGTTACCATGTGAAACTTATGACACTTATGACACTTATATATATATATATATATATATATATATTTCATTTGGCTATGTTCGACTT
>NW_021848711.1:320849-326220 GCF_003651465.1 Formica exsecta
TATATATACTGTAGTTATAATTAAAATAGCTCTTTTCTCATTGCAATTTTAACCGCAAATTTTTCAGTATTGTGATATGATAGAAAAATTTGAAGGGCGAATCATATACATCGTCAAAATATTGAAGGAAATAATTACTCTCTTTCTGTTTCTTTTTTTAAATTGTGTGATTAGCCATCTAAAGATAAACACGTACGTGTTGTTGTTAAGCTGAAATAACTTTGGTTTATTATTTTTACTTTCGATATCGAAAAAACTTATTTCTGTGATAAAATATTGGTCAGTAACTTTTCTAGAGTAACTTTTTTTTCTACGAATTAACTTTTTTATAGAAATTCTTATATAGGAAGAAATATTTGATATTTTCGTACTATTTTATTAATATCCAGAGCATAAATTCGATTAGCTGATTTTCTTCGTAAATCACCTTCGATTACTAACGTCAATTATCATAGAAAATGCTATTGACGTACAACTATAATAATACTTGTTAGGCTGGTCATTAATTCGATGGACATAAAGTTACATTAAGTGTTCAAGGATATTCATTTGATACGATCAAACGCATCGATCGTCCTCGTCAGTGACGCAACTGGGTAATTGCGATGGAAACCTTCCACATTTCATTCCGCTTTGCATATCGCACAACGAAGTAAACTCACAAGTAAATTAATGCAATTACAAGCGACAAAAAAACGATATCGTAACACAAGAAAAATGAAATTAATATTTTTTACTAATAATTTATTCCATAATAAGTAATACGTTATTATCAGCGATCTAAGTCGTGACGTAATTGAGGAGATAAATTACAGTTTTTCTTTCACGCCTGAATCATGTACACATGTGTGTATGTGCACACGTAAAATATCTCTTGCGCTCGTTTCGTAGATTTATATATTAATTAATTAATATATAAATAAAAATATGTTAAATAATTAATATATAAATCTACGAAACGAGTGCAAGAGATGTTTTTCTGTGTGCATACACATACATGCGTACATGATGAAGCAAGCGCGCGAGCACACATTACTACACGCGATATATGTTATCAATAATGAATGATCATAATTATTAGCTTGAGATATTAATAATCATAAATTGTTAAGAGCATACGTTTGATTCTCCTGTGTGTGTAAAATGTTCTATCAATTTTATATGTCTATATAAAGGTAGAGGTCATGTATTTAAAATTAATTTTAAACTCTTAAAGAACTTCATAGCTGTATTGTATGGAATTGTGCAAAATATGGTAGATACTCACATAAGATCAGCGCTTTTTTGTAAGTTACTTGAGGATATATATATCCTTGACAATATATATAAATCATTGACCTTTAAAGGGGCTGACTTTATGGGAATATTTACCAAAAATATAATTAATTAAATATTATTTTATTACTAGTATTATATATTCATATATGCTGCTATTAAAAATATATCTTATATATTATTTGTTTTTAGAATTTTGATAACATTCTTCCCAATTTAATAAATATTAATTAAGAGATTGCAATATAAAATTATTTATTAAAGATCTATAGCTTCACAAGTAATATGTGTCGTTACATATATCAAATCATTCTAGTGTGTATTAACATAAGTTCTTAATTTAATACCAATATTGTCTATAGGACAGTCTCTTATAAGCTTTTATATATATATATATATATATATTTTAAAGCTTTTGGCAATTTACCCCTAATGTTAACTTAATTGATGACAAATATAAAAAGTTTTGTTTAATTTAAATATAATTACACAAGTAAACAATTATTAATAAATTATTTTTATTTAGCTTCACCATTTGTAACTATTTGTAATTGTTCGTAATACCATTGATCATTCGTTTATAGAGAAACTAAATATCATGCAATGATATCACGCAATATCTTAATAGCTACAATTGATGTTACTAAATCAGACTAATGGAAGTGTGTAAGTGTAGTATCTCTGTGTTAAATAAAGATAAGACATTCTCGATAAATAATATCTCATAAACTTATTTAGTTCAGCATTTCTTCATATAAAAGTATATTATTATATATTATATTGTCGTACTATTAGGTTTCTATATATAAATGAATCAACAATAATAATACAAACATTTACGAATAGTTACAAATGATGACACCAAATAAAAATAATTTATCAATAATTGATTACAATAGCTGTTTATAAAAACACTAGAAAATGATCAGGAAACACTATTCTGTGAACAATGCTACCAATTTTTGTTCCATATAAGAATTTTTTTCTTATTTCACAGATATATGTTTCTTTTAGTATACATTAAGCTCTTTCCTTCTTTCCCCTCCTTCTCCCCTTCCCATTACACATTTATTTGTTTTAATTTGCAAAGAAAAATCAAAATCTATAGCAAAATAATCATTCTAGAAAGTTACTGTACTATTTCATATTGTTTATGTAAACTAGTGAAGTTTAATGATCGGATTCGTGACAAATGTTCGCGATATAAGATTTCAAACGTTTTATAAACATTTTTGTATGGACTTAAAACTGTTTATCGAGTATCAATTAGAGACTATATTAATCGTCACTGTAGGGCAACCCAATAATATTGCCAATACGTCAAGTAAAGCAGTTCCAAAATCGCATGTCGCAGTATTTGAGATCGCATGTGCCAATGTCCATCAGGAAATTAAAGAAACACTTACCCGATACCACAAGAGCTTCATTCGGACCGCAAGTATGAACGTTTCCCATCGCCAAAAATAACCTCTCTTTCTCTACTTAGGGTAAAGTAACGCACGAATGATGACGACAACAAATTGACGCGGAAAATAACGATGGCACTAAGTGTGGATATCGATAACACTGAGCGTAAACGACACGGAGTACAATGACGTAATTTAATACGAAATTATTTTAAAACGCCCGGCTAATCACTAATAATATACAATAAACCGTGTCAAATGTCAGTCGTAGGATTAAGATCGGTGAAGGCCACTGTTGGAAATTGTTTACGGCTGCTGAAAGTCCCCAAGAAACGTAAAAAGAAATCACTAAATTCCAAACGTACTGGAAAATCATAGAGTTTGCATACCTAGAAATGTGCTCTCTGCATACTTCTCCTTTCTATTCTTTATTGCAAAAAAAGTGTAGCAAGTGTATCCTCTAGCTAGAGAGAAGCCTAAATTCTATACTGAAATAACTAGTGCTAGTGCAGTTCTAGAACAGTTATAAACAATGGCCGCGTTCAGCAGAGAAAACCGCTTAGTAGCAATCGAATGTGATTGGTTCTTACTTTTAGAACCAACGAATCAACGTCAAGTGTTGACAAGACGATAACTGAGCGCTTTCTCTGCTGAACGCGGCCAATTAACACATCTAAGGAATCAGCTGTCTAATAGTAATACATATGGCAGCAACTGTCAAGAATCGTAGTATGTTGAATGATGTACCGAAAAGATTATCAAGAAGTTCTGAAAGTACAGAGGTATGCAACCCAAAATATATATATATATATATATATATATATATATATATATATATCTACTTAATTAATTAAGTGCTACGAAAATTTATATATACTCTAGAAATTTGATATATTAAAATTAAAATATTAAATTTATTTATTCACAGCTACATATTGTATACATTGAATAGATATATTTTTCTGTATCGTTTTATATTTATTGTATAGCTTTCGTTATTGAATACGTTTATTTGACACCTTTTTGAGTGTAGAATAAAGGATATATGTATACATATTTATTTACTGATAATATTACAAGTGTGTATGAATGAACGGGTATGCGTGCGCGCATCGTAATCGTTAAGAAATTGTAAATATTATATAGGAAAATATTTAATTATATAATTTGTTTGTTTTTAATTTATAAACTTTCTTCCACTTGCCAAATAACAATAAAAAAAAAAAACAATAATTTTGTGCATATTAACAAAATATTTTAGGTATTATTTGATAAAATTATCATTTATAAAATTGAATAGTTTGGTTGAAATGTTTCTAGAAGTTGAATTATACTCATTTGAATGTTCAGTAATGCATCTCTCTCTCTCTCTCTCTTCAGGCCGATGTACGCGAAGATGAGGAACAAACCACTAAATTTCAAGAGATTATTGACTTACTCATTGCAGCAGGTTATTTTAGAGCACGGATAAAAGGTTTATCAAATTTTGATAAGGTTTGTGAATTATTTTTAATTTTATTTTTACTTTATATATAGTTTTATAAATAATATATTGGAATAGGTTATCGGTGGAATGACTTGGTGTATCAAATCATGCAACTTTGATGTAGATGTGGATTTACTTTTCCAAGAGAATCTTACCATCGGTCAAAAAATGTATGTATATTTTATATATATTTAAAAATTTTAATTTTTATTAATTTTTATTGATGCATGAGAGTTATAAAATCGCATCTTTTAAAATATAGAAATTCTCTTTAAAAATAACTTCTATATGTTTCATAAAATGTGTTGCAGTTCCTTAACAGAGAAAATTGTAGCCATGCTTCCTAAAATGAACTGTCCATACCGAATAGAGCCACATCAAATACAAGGTTTAGATTGTATTCATATATTCCCAGTTATTCAATGGTTAGTGAAACGTTCTATGGAAATGCGGCAAGAAATGGCAGGTTTTGTGAGAAGTTTTGCATTGAATCAATTTAATAAGAAGCATTCGTTTAGCGAGCATGTCGAAAATGGAGCGACAACTAACAAAACTGTTATTAAAAATTTACATTTGATCAAGGTGTGATTTATTTCTAGAGAAACATACAGATATATGGCTAATACATATATATCTGCAATTTTATATTTCTTTGAGAAATATATTTTAGATATATAGTTAATATAATTTTACATTTATGATAGAAAGCCTATGAACCACGACGTTTATTCAAACAAAAAGAAGGTTTTATCAAAGATGAATCAAGCAGATTTATTGGAACAGTACTGGAATATGAAGCACCCTTTGATGCTATTAAAACTACATCAGTATTGACAAAATCTAAAAGCAACAATTCAAAACACGAATTGAATAATGATAAAAATGGAAAAGTATGAATCATTTTTATTATTTTTAGATTTATCAATTTATTAGTATTATTAGAAAGATTGATATAATAGTTAATATTTTTATAGAACACTACTGAACATATTACTGCTGCTTTAGCCATCATAGAAGAAAATTCGGTATGTAGAATTAAAAAAATATATAATAGAAGTTTTAAGCTTGTTTTAAATAACAATTTCTTTTGGATAAATTTTAATATGAAGAAATTTTTAGGTTAAAAACTTTTTACTAACAATAAATGCACAATATATATATGCTTATATTTCTTATACATAGCATAAGCTTGAAAAAAAAATTA
>NW_021848711.1:335980-344815 GCF_003651465.1 Formica exsecta
TATATATATATCTACTTAATTAATTAAGTGCTACGAAAATTTATATATACTCTAGAAATTTGATATATTAAAATTAAAATATTAAATTTATTTATTCACAGCTACATATTGTATACATTGAATAGATATATTTTTCTGTATCGTTTTATATTTATTGTATAGCTTTCGTTATTGAATACGTTTATTTGACACCTTTTTGAGTGTAGAATAAAGGATATATGTATACATATTTATTTACTGATAATATTACAAGTGTGTATGAATGAACGGGTATGCGTGCGCGCATCGTAATCGTTAAGAAATTGTAAATATTATATAGGAAAATATTTAATTATATAATTTGTTTGTTTTTAATTTATAAACTTTCTTCCACTTGCCAAATAACAATAAAAAAAAAAAACAATAATTTTGTGCATATTAACAAAATATTTTAGGTATTATTTGATAAAATTATCATTTATAAAATTGAATAGTTTGGTTGAAATGTTTCTAGAAGTTGAATTATACTCATTTGAATGTTCAGTAATGCATCTCTCTCTCTCTCTCTCTTCAGGCCGATGTACGCGAAGATGAGGAACAAACCACTAAATTTCAAGAGATTATTGACTTACTCATTGCAGCAGGTTATTTTAGAGCACGGATAAAAGGTTTATCAAATTTTGATAAGGTTTGTGAATTATTTTTAATTTTATTTTTACTTTATATATAGTTTTATAAATAATATATTGGAATAGGTTATCGGTGGAATGACTTGGTGTATCAAATCATGCAACTTTGATGTAGATGTGGATTTACTTTTCCAAGAGAATCTTACCATCGGTCAAAAAATGTATGTATATTTTATATATATTTAAAAATTTTAATTTTTATTAATTTTTATTGATGCATGAGAGTTATAAAATCGCATCTTTTAAAATATAGAAATTGTCTTTAAAAATAACTTCTATATGTTTCATAAAATGTGTTGCAGTTCCTTAACAGAGAAAATTGTAGCCATGCTTCCTAAAATGAACTGTCCATACCGAATAGAGCCACATCAAATACAAGGTTTAGATTGTATTCATATATTCCCAGTTATTCAATGGTTAGTGAAACGTTCTATGGAAATGCGGCAAGAAATGGCAGGTTTTGTGAGAAGTTTTGCATTGAATCAATTTAATAAGAAGCATTCGTTTAGCGAGCATGTCGAAAATGGAGCGACAACTAACAAAACTGTTATTAAAAATTTACATTTGATCAAGGTGTGATTTATTTCTAGAGAAACATACAGATATATGGCTAATACATATATATCTGCAATTTTATATTTCTTTGAGAAATATATTTTAGATATATAGTTAATATAATTTTACATTTATGATAGAAAGCCTATGAACCACGACGTTTATTCAAACAAAAAGAAGGTTTTATCAAAGATGAATCAAGCAGATTTATTGGAACAGTACTGGAATATGAAGCACCCTTTGATGCTATTAAAACTACATCAGTATTGACAAAATCTAAAAGCAACAATTCAAAACACGAATTGAATAATGATAAAAATGGAAAAGTATGAATCATTTTTATTATTTTTAGATTTATCAATTTATTAGTATTATTAGAAAGATTGATATAATAGTTAATATTTTTATAGAACACTACTGAACATATTACTGCTGCTTTAGCCATCATAGAAGAAAATTCGGTATGTAGAATTAAAAAAATATATAATAGAAGTTTTAAGCTTGTTTTAAATAACAATTTCTTTTGGATAAATTTTAATATGAAGAAATTTTTAGGTTAAAAACTTTTTACTAACAATAAATGCACAATATATATATATGCTTATATTTCTTATACATAGCATAAGCTTGAAAATTTTATATAAAAATTATATTTTTACTTTATTTTAATTATTAATTTAATGTTTTAATCCAGATGCGTTTAAGTGTAAATACGGTTGGAAATATAGTTGACATACAAGTACAAGAAATTGCCAAAGCGACAGAAAAATATGCGGCCATGTCTATTTCTAAAGCAAAGGTAAATTTTTGTATAGAATACGCGAGATTTTTATGTAATATAATTGAAGTATAAGATAAAATATAAATTTATGATTTTATTTACCCTTTTATTGATATAGAATAGTGGCACAACTGATTTGTCACATGCTTTAATTGCATTACACAAACAAAAAGCAACGTTGCAATCTAGAATCTGCAAGTTAACAAAGGAGAGAGATGGCTTATCGAATAAACTCATAGAAATAATAGAAAAAATAAAAGAACATCGTGCAAAAAGAGAAGCTGTTGAGAATTCATTCAAAAAAATCCAAGAAATTGGAATTAATGATAATGATAGGTATTTAGGAGTAATAAAATTATGACTTTAATCATTAATATTAAATTATACATTAATAATTGTTTTATATATATTATACAAAATAAGCTATTCTTTCAGTGTTTTTAAACAATTAGAAGAACTTCTCTCTGTACATGATGGATTGAAAGAACAAGAACACAATTTCCGAGAGCAATGCAAGTCGGACCTAAATCTTTTTCGCGGTATGTTACAAGAAGTTGAAGATGATGCTCCAGCAGAAGAAGAAGATTGTGTCAAAGAATATAAAGAACAAAAGGAGGCTGTAATACGAATGCGATTACAGCTGGCAAAAAAGAATAGAATTATTGCGTCCTTGATGAGACAAATGGATGATGTTCCAGGACGTTCTGAACTGACGCAATATCAACGACGCTTTATGGAACTTTATAATCAAGGTTAAATAGGTTTATTTTAATTCATGAACACATAAGATTAATACGTTGCAATATAAAATTAAGTTGATAAAATTAATTTCGAAAAATTCTGATTAAAAAATTATTATTGCAGTTTCAGCCAAGCACAAAGAAACTAAACAATATTATACATTATATAATACTCTTGATGATACAAAACTATATATAAGTAAGGAATTATCATTGCTAAATTCTATTCAGGATAATTACAATGAGTATGTGTCACACAAATGTTAATGGCATTAAAAATATTTTTTTTTTTAATAATATATATAATTTACAATAGAGCTATGGCATCATCAAGTGGCAAGGAACAATTCCTGAAACAATTTGAGACAATTGTTGCTGGAGTGAAACGCAACAAAGGAATGGTAATATACAAAATGATGAATCAATGATTAATTAAGTTAATGTTGCAGATAAAAAAAAATCTAATTTTTTATTTAGGTAGAAAAACGATGTACTGATGAAAAAAATCGACGAGATGCGCTCAGTCGACAACTCGTTATTCTTGTAGAGCAACAACGTAAATACGTTGCGGCAGTCAGACAGCTCACTATTGAATGCCGCAAGAATGAGGCTTTATTAGCTCAACTTCGTGGTCCATAAGTTTCTTTTTACTTCTCAAGTGGAAATCAGATTGACAACTATTTGTAAACTTGCAATATAAAATTATATATAATTTAAAAAAGGCTAATTATTATATATACAAATATAAATATATATATAAATAAAATAGAAATATTATATAATATATGATGATAGTCATTACAATGCCAAAAATATTTTTACTACATATATATAGACATGTAGTGCGCATGTATGTATATCTTATTCCTAGCTTTTTCCTTAATGTCCTAATGGTCTCTATAGCCCTAACAATTCTACTTGCTGGCTGAATCAACGGAGATTTGGAGAACGTATTCCTAGCCGCGCGCCCTACTCGCGTGCCCTAATCGTATCTTATGTACCTCCCGCTACGCATTTTGGCCAGAATTGGCCGCTTATTTTGCGTAGCCTACATCCATTCTTCAGGCCAGTTGGACCTACTTTTCGTTGTTCCTGGCCACTTTCTGGATCGATCTCTAATCAGAGATCAAAAAAGGAGATGCACACTCCTTTTAGCACCGGCTATTTATTGTCGCCGGCGAATAAGTGCAAGATTTTTCTTGCGCTGATAAGGAGATAAACTCCTTTTGCCGGGTAATTATTGCCGCTAGCAGATGAGCGTAAACATTTCACGCTCGTTGACGATCATGTAATTTTATGATCGTTCGTTAGACGTTCATAACTTTATTTTAACTGAGACAAAACCAAGTTATTAATCAAAATTTTGATTAAAAAATTACGATGAATGATAAATATATAAATTTGATTAAAATTTATATATTAATATATAATTTATGTAATAATATAATAATATATAGAATAATAATATATAATATTAATTTATATAATAATATATAATTTATAATAAAATAAGATTAATTTATAAATGGCATAACATTTATGCCATTTATTATTATATTACATATGATTTAATTGATTAATTATTTGGTCTTATATCAGTTAAAACAAAGTTTAAGAACAGTATCTAGAAACAAATTCTACGATATGGATGAGCTATAAGAAGTTAGGATAAGATCGGCGCGCTTTATAAGAATAAGTTACCATCACACGTATATAATTGATAAAATTACTAGCACTCTAAAATCTACAAATTGAAAACAAATGTTTTCTAAAATTTTCCTTCTTTAATTTAGACTTTGATTTACTTTTGCAATAGATGCAACGCATATCAAAAAAACTTATTAAAAGTTATTCAACTTAATCTGTTTTAGCTCATCCATTAAAAAGTAACGGATTTATCTACAATCTATAATCTACAATCTACATCTACAATCTCTACAAATCCGTTACTTTAAAGTTAAATAAAAGTTTGTCACTCACCGGCACTGACGCGCAACAGCGGAGTTGTTGGACTTGAGGCTACGTTGTCTGTAACATACAAATATAAAATTCAAATTATAGCAGCGCCCAAAATATAATTAATATTTCAAAAAATTATTATTTCACATGCCGAATTTTATATCCTATGCGTACGATAATAAGCAGATACATAAATATAAAACAATTTTATAAATTTTAAAAGGACTATTTTTTTTAATAATAAAAACATTTATCGGATTTATATAAAAATATCTCTTTTTAATTTTCTCTTGTTTAATTCATTCAAA
This sequence comes from Formica exsecta, assembly GCF_003651465.1. NCBI lineage: Eukaryota > Metazoa > Arthropoda > Insecta > Hymenoptera > Formicidae > Formica > Formica exsecta. Next base: position 340,992 of record NW_021848711.1, read on the forward strand.
TAATGAGACCGATTTAATGCGCGTACGCGATTTTTAACAACTAATATACAAATAATCAATACTCACCCTTGGGTTGCTCCGCCGGTGCAGGATATGCCTTTCCTAGGCCTCCTCCTCCTCTCAGAATGTCAGGATCGTTACATTGATCTGTAACATACAAATAGAAGATCCAAATTATAGCAGCGCTCAATTAAATTGTACGTAAATTGTACGCAATTAATAAATAATTAATATACAAATAACACATTACTTACCAAAGGGTTGTTCCACCGGTACCCGATGCCTCTCCTAGGCCTCCTCCTCCTCTCAGGTTGATTCACACGCGCGATACTTTAAACGGCACTCCCGCACTTTTATTAAAAGATTACTTCCGCACTTATATACGCGCGATACTTTGAACGACTCTCCCGCACTTTCGAATTTTGGCACGATCGAACCCCGCTTCACGTGTAACCCGAAGACGCGACGACGCGAAAACGCGATACCGCGACAATGCGAAAGATAAAGCATCGAACAAAATAAATTTAAATTGAAGTATTTTTGAAGAAATAATTATTGCTTATAAGGATCGCAACAAAACAATAATTCATAATTTTGATTTTTTCTGTCACTTCGATTCTTGATTAAATGTGTATATACGTCACGCGAAATGCGCTCTTCGAAACCTATCGTAGCGATATAATTACGTTTATAATATTAAATTATATAATTATTATTTAAGATATATAAAAAGTAACTAATTATTAATCTTATCAAATTATTTCCCGATACTTGTCGTGATTGCGTTTAGGAAAGAAATTTAACGGAGTGTCTCGCACTGTTACTTTACTGCTCGAGTGTTGCCGTGCGAATCATAACACGTAGGAAAAGAATTTGAGCGTCTCGCCCCACTACAGTTCTATTCAAGTGTCGCTGTATGAATGATAACAAAGCTGTGATACGTAAACAATAGCGCGCCAATGTTTACGTCGCCAAGGCCGAATACCATGTTAGGTACTGCTAATTCGTTGCCGAAATATTTTACGTACTATAAAATATATGCGAAATATTAAATTATATAAGTATTTTAAATTATGGATCAATTATTTATTAAACGATTGATGTATCACGGAGCTTATCGTTATGTTAATTAATTGCGATTTTGCGATTCGAGGAGTATCTTAATTTATAGATTAATTATTTATTTAACGGTTAACGTATCACGAAGTCTTTCGTTATGCTAATTAGTCGATCCTGCGATTCTATTGTTTAATTGCGCGTTCTCAATCCAAATTGTATTTAAATAATCGAAAAGTTGTACGAGAGAGATAGAGTATAGGACAAAATATTTTTACTCTAAGTTTCGATAAAAAAATAGTTATTGTTCGTAAGGATCGCAACAAAACAATAATTTATAATTTAGATAATTTAATTTTTTCTTTCACTTCGATTCTTACTTTGAGAAAGATTCTTACTTGCATTTTATCGGTTTGAGAATAATTGTAATGGATTAATGAGATCTTTGCAACTAAAATAACATCAAACACAACATAAATCAGATAATTTTTAGTTAAATTAATAATAAAAATTTTGATCACATATTTAATTAAAAATTATACGGTTTATGTCGTGTTTGGCATCATTTTAATCACAAAAGAATCATTAACCATTAAAATTATTTTTAAACAGGCATAATATAAAAGTTTTATTTTCTATGGTAATTTAACACATATATGTGATATACTATACCTATATAAAAAAATAAGCCCATATAAGAGACTTCGAAACTCTTTGACGATACGTCATCTTTACTCATTCTCGCTCTCGTTTTCGATGACATCAGAGACTTTTATTTATCTATAATAATTTATCTATAATATTCAAAAATCTTATGTAATAAAAACTAAAACATTTGTTTTATTTTAAAAAGTAATTTTTTGAAAATAACTTTAATGGATTAATGAGATTTTTACGATTAAAATTATATCAAATATGATATAATTCGAATAATTTTTACTTAGATAAAGAAAAAATTTTTTATCTAATTTTTAAATTTGTATCTAATTAAAATTTATTCGGATAATGTCACGTTTTTTTTGTCATTTCATTTGCAAAAATCTTATCAATCATGGCGGTACTTTGTCAATCTGGTAACTTTAAACTAGAAAAAGCGTCTTTCGAAAAACGGCGGCGTGACCCGTCTAGGCTTCTCTCTGGCATAGCTTATAGATTTTGGACAGATGTAGAGTATACACCAATCACGAACAGCTTTTCATTGAGCGTTCAATAAGCGGTGCTGTACTAAAAGCACCCTATAACCCTATATCGCTGAAAAGCGACAGTGCAATATATGAAAAGGTACCTTTATGCCTATGGATATGGAATTTCGTGTGCGATAAACTTTCAATATACGACTGATTAAGGTTATGCCTTATAAATTTTTAAATTGTGCCAGAGGCATGTTCTCTTTGTATAGGAATGGGAATTATAATAGATTTGTATAGACTTAAAATGTAACAAAATTCAAGGATTTTTTATCGAGTTGTGAACAATTACGTAGTCTCAAACGATAGAAAAAGAAAATGAAGCTAGTCAAACCGAATTGGGTTACTCATGATGGTTTGTAAAGTATATTGTATTTGCATGATATATTTTGAATAGTTACAATTCTCTCTTTTACTGACCTAATATTAATTATTTTTTTTATCAGGATATCCAATATTTTCCATCGATATACATCCTGATGGGAAAAGATTTGCAACTGGTGGTCAAGGTATCTTGTTTTCTTCCTTTTAGCTATCCTATTTTTTCAATAAATATTATATATTTGTTAAATTAAAATAATAATAATAGTCATATATATATATAATGTTAGAGTAATACTTAATATTCTGTTCTTATTTTTTACACATTGTTACATTCAAACATTAGGTGGTGATTCTGGAAGAGTTGTTATATGGAACATGGAACCAGTAATTAATGAGAGTGCTGAATTGGATTCTAATGTTCCAAAAATGCTTTGCCAATTAGATAATCATCTTGGTAAAAATTTATTTTATCTTCTATTATAAATTGATATGTATGTATATAAAAATTATATATATAAGAGTTGTTCATGGAACCAGTAATTAATGAGAGTGCTGAATTGGATTCTAATGTTCCAAAAATGCTTTGCCAATTAGATAATCATCTTGTCATCTTGGTATTTTATCTTCTATTATAAATTGATATGTATGTATATAAAAATTATATATATATATATATATATATGTTTAATGATAATATTAAAAATTAGATATATACGGAGAGACTACGTCATAACGGAAAACTTGGCTAAATTGAAATCAAATTTTAAATTCACTGGAGAGAGATATGTGGTAAGCGCGTGATGCCAGGTACGCCCTGTATGTGACGGCACGCATCGATCCACTGATATATAGATTGAATATATGATTCTTCGCGTTTAAGTTCTCCGCGTCCTAAATTCCACGCTTCAGGGCTTTTCTTCCGCGGCGGCGCTTATCTTACGCGCCATCGAAGTACCTCTTATAATTTTCACATGACGTTAAAGCCGCCGCTAACGGTAAGTCGCATTTAGCGTCCGGAAGTTCCTGATCTTAAGCGAGGGATTACAAGATACTTAGCTCTCCGCTGCACGGCATTACCGTTGCACAGCGACGGCAGATTGTACCTGAAATTCTTCTCCAACTTTGATTCTAACCAACGTGGTTACCACGGATTCTCGCGCCTTATTTTTCAACGCGGCGAGGATAAACGCGCGCCTTATCCTCCCTTAATGCTACTTATTCAGTTGGCGAACTGTTTTGCGAATTATACGTCGCGAC
>NW_021848711.1:346095-351056 GCF_003651465.1 Formica exsecta
TATATATATATATATATGTTTTATTATTCGCATCTATTTTTTCTGCATATAGCCTGTGTAAATTGTGTGAGATGGAGCAACAGTGGATTATTGGCATCAGGTGGTGTAGATAAACTCATTATGATTTGGAGATTATCAGGATCAGGTGGAAGTTCAATTTTTGGTGGAAAAGCCAGTGTGGAAGCTTGGAGATGCATTGCAACTTTACGTTCGCACGAAGCTGATGTGCTAGATCTTGCATGGGCGCCACATAGTCCATGGCTGGCTTCAGCTTCGGTGGATAACAGTGTAATAGTGTGGGATGCTTCAAAATTTCCTGCGGTTGTTGCTGTGTTAAAGGGTCATACAGGTTTTGTAAAAGGGATCACTTGGGATCCAGTGGGAAAATATTTAGCGTCTCAATCTGACGATAAAACATTGAGAGTGTGGCGTACTACGGATTGGACAGAAGCAGCATTGATATCTGAACCTTTTGATGAATGTGGTGGAACGACTCATGTCCTAAGGCTTTCTTGGAGTCCGGATGGTCAGTATTTAGTATCTGCCCATGCAATGAATGGAGGAGGACCTACTGCGCAAATAATAGAAAGAGATGGTTGGACACAGGATAAAGATTTTGTTGGACATAGGAAAGCAGTAACTTGTGTTGTATGTACTAAAAATATTTTACTTTTATTTCCTTAATCGAGAGAATATACTTCTATCGAAAATAATATTGAGATATTTATGTAAGAATATGGCATACATATTTGCATAATTTCTCTTTCCTTTTTCTTTGTAGAGATTTAATGGTAATATTCTGCAGAAGAAGCAGCCAGGTTCCTCTAAACCACAACAGTATTGCTGTGTTGCAATAGGATCGCGAGATCGTTCTTTATCTGTATGGTTAACATCATTGAAAAGGCCTCTAGTTGTAATACATGAGTTGTTTACACATTCTGTGCTGGATGCTAGTTGGTCACCGTGTGGTCTTCGCCTTACTGCATGTTCTTGGGATGGAACTGCTGTGTTTATTGAATTCACTCAACAAGAATTAGGGCAACCTCTTGATCCTGCTGTTACTTTTACACATTTTACTTAAGAATTAGTTATTTATTTCTTTGTATTTGTAGAGCAGCCTTCATGAACGATTGTATGGTAAACCATTAGTTCAAGGAAGTTGTATGGTGATGGAAGCACCGGAACTTCTCAATTTGAAACCACCGGTATCAAATCAATCTCTTCAAATGCCATCTGCTCCAAGCATTCCACCGACCACTAATAGTTCAGCTACTTTGGTTAAAGGACCTATTAATAAACAAATTGAAACGAGGACTTCGGATGGTAAAAGGAGAATTACACCTATGTTTATTCCACCACCAGCAGATACGATGTAAATTAGTTTGTCGCGAGAAATTTTAAATTTAATCTTTAATCTTGCATTGAATCTATTTATCAATTTTTAGAGACACAAATATCAGCAGCGGTTTAGGCACACAGACATTCACAAGCAAAGTACAAACAAAAAGTTTAATTGTGATAGAGAAACGCAATGATGTTGTCGCGCCCAATGTTACCTCGTCATCCGCAAAATCGCCCGCTATTGATGTTCCGGCAGTTTCCCTTACATTGAAACGCAAGGAGCAATCAACACCGAGAATACATCACTCTTCACCGAATAAAAGACCTAAATTTGTGTCTGATAAGACTGGAGGTCAAATGTTACTTCCTCCGCTGAAGCCATCCAGCTCATTGTCTCAGCAGGCAGGTCATTATGCCGTGACGGTCACTAATAGTCAGGGCTTAGCTCATTTGCAAGTATTCAGAGGCACAGATTCCGAATCGACATGGGATCTCTACTTAGGATATAGCGCTGTGGCGTTAGCGGCATCACCGGCTGTGATAGCCTTGGGTTTGGAAGATGGAAGTCTTCACACATTTCATCCTGTGAAAGGATCGCGGCCAGCACCGCCATTCGCACCGCCAGCACCATTGGCAAAAGTTCACGCTGTTGGAAACGCGGTATTTTGTTCAATTTCCGATTGTTAATCGATTATTTTTTCTATATAATCATAGTTTTGGAAACATATATGGGAAACATACACATAGAGTGTGTATACGCACGCGTGCGTAAATTTGCAGATTCTTATAATTTTTGTTAACTTGGATCCGACATGCAATAATAATTTTTACATTTATTTCCGAATAAGACTTAGCAATTGTCATAAATGTATTTGGCATATCTATAGCATGAAAAATTAGATTATAATGATTTTAAATCTTGTGATTTTAAACAATGTAATATTGTGTTTGTTTATAGTTATAAAATAATTTATATAATAGGTGATGGTGATATCAAGCTGTGGTGCAGTTCGTGTGTGGGAAATAGGGAATACATGTAGAATGATTGTTTCAACTTCAGCCGCTCATTTGGCTGCGCCTGGAACATCTCTACTATCGTGCACTTTGTACAATGGAATGCCTCATGTAGCATTTACTAACGCACGAGCATATATATATCATAAAGATATGGGTATGGTTATTTCTCCTTTTTTCTTTTCTCATTCATGCATGACTGTAACGATCATTGAATATTGTATAGGAACATGGCTGTTAATTGGAGATAGCCAAGATCCGGTATGGCGATGGTCGTCATTCAATGTACTGAGCACTTCTGGAAATAGAGCTCCTAGGGGACCTTTATCGTCACTGCAAGAAGGATTACTCAGAACAGCAGGCAATACTTTGCCAAATCCACGGTTACCACATAGCGCACCAAGCGTGGTTTCTTATTTAGAACAACAATTGCTTGCATCTAAAGCTCTTGGAAGTGCACAAGAATATGTTTATTGGCTCATGGCCTTAGTGTCATTTTTATTAACACAAGGTGCGTAATGCAATTTGTGTCACGTTTTCGTGCATCTAAGCTATTGAATCGTTTTTATAATATCTTTTTAGATTTGGAGAAACGTCTAAGATTAATTTTGGACGATCTTTTGGGCCCAAGTCACACATCAGCTTCTAAAAGCATGTGGGAACCTGCAATTTTGGTAATATTGTTTATATATCATTAATCTTTAATTAATGATCTTTAATTAATAATCAAATAATTTATGTATTTTTCTTTAATTATACTTTATAATTAATTTATTTCTTATGTCGAATGTAGGGAATAAAAAAGCATAAACTTTTGGGTGATGTATTAGCCGTAATTGGTAGTCATCTTCGTTGGCAAAGGTTATACCTCGAATATTCGGAGCAATTAACGACACTGAAGAATCAAAACCAAATTAATTAATTGGAAGTTCATTCATTACAATGCAAATTCGTTATTTCAAAAACAATGCATGTTTTCTTTTAGATAGTACACATTGTATATTTTTAAAGATATTATTAGGATGTGTAAGACTGTACAGTTTTTATAACATTTGCAGTTTGACATACCACATTTGAGGTATAAATGTATTATAAGGAATAAATAATATTTAGTACAATAGCATTTATCATACATGAAAAAATTACCCGATTTTGTAATCCCATTTTTGCAGTGGATGAAATATTTCAGGAAAGTGGGTGCGGGTAATGATGGTATAAGTTAATAAATTATTATATATATACACACGCACGCGCGTGTGTGCCGTGTACACAGAATATTCCAAAAGCCGAATATCTTTTTAATAACAAATTTTTTCGCCAATTTAGAGATAACTTTTCCTGCATGAAAATGTCGAGGTATCAATAATTTCCGATTATAAGCGATTGAAGAAGAAAGGCCTTTTACTAACTAAATTTTGTGGGGAGTTGAAAGATTAGCACGATAACATTCTTCATTTACCTTAAGATTGAGTTTATTTTAATAAGGGGAGAGGGGGATTTTAATTTAAAATTTAGTTACAAAGATATATGATGTATGGCAAAAATTGAAAGTTTGCAAAAATGATGACTTTCCTTCACATTTTCATTAAGGAAATAGTTCCCAGAATAGCTAGAAAATCTGTTATTAAAAGGACATTTTGGAAGTTTGGGATGTCCTACATACATATACATGAAGTGTTTAAGGTTTTAAACATCCTAACTTACAATGAAAATTTAAGATCCCAAAATAAGTAAACTAGCGAACTAGTGAGCATTAAAAGCTATTTAATCTTCACAAGATGAATTAATTAAATGCGCTTGTTCTGTGCGTTGTCGGTATTATTTTTATCGTTAATATATATACTTACAAATAGATCACACAGTCATCATAACTTCTCTCTTAACTTTATTTATGGAATATTAATGTAACAGCAAAACGATTGCAATTGATGTTTCTTTTCAAGCAGTTCTCCCTTATAGAAGAGATTGCGTTCTGAATATTAGCACCATTAACTATCATAATATATTACGTTGAATCGAGGGAGAAAGAGAGAGAGAGAGAGTGATTCCAAATCGAACATTCCGCTCTCCAAAATCGATTCAATGCAACGTTTCGATATAAACGCAACGTATAAAAAATAAAGTTAGGCAAGTTATTTCTTATGTCCTCTATCATGAATGTTACATATAATAGAAACGCGTTAATCCAGGTTTAACGCGTACGTGTGCCTTTATAACATGTTGGAGACATGTATCATTAAAGTTCTTTTTTATCATGTTTCGTTGTATACACATATATTTTTCGCGTTTAGAAATAAAAATAAACTCTGTACAATAGAAATTGGCGAACGCGAAGCATATGTTATGTAGAGTCGTATTCTAATTTCAACTTAATCGTGGAACGTCGTTTAATTATGACATAAGCTATATATATGTATATTCGAACGCTTCGAGGGCAAATCAGCTGATACTTTTACAACGAATATTTTCTTGAGGATTCATTGTGATACCGAAATACTCGACCGCACATATTTCGCGCGGAGAGAGCATATATGATTGCGAGACATCGGAAGGCTATATATATATATATATATATATATATATATATATATATATATATATATATA
>NW_021848711.1:352384-359754 GCF_003651465.1 Formica exsecta
ATATATATATATATATATATATATATATATATATATATATATATATATATTGTATATACAATATACAATAAATTAAGAATGCGTTCTCGTCATGCGGTTTATACTTATTCTCAATTACCGCTTGGTCCGTTACATAATTTATGTAGAAATACGTCATATGTAAAATTACTATATTTATAGTATTGTATATATAAAGATTTTTCTATATGTATTATAGTTTTGCAATTGCGCGATGGAAATATACCAATGAGGCAAACTTAGGACAGTACGAATTTTATCTTTTATATCCTTTGATTGCAGAAGGAAAGTAAAGAAATTTGATCGTTATGCTTCATATTGGCTTGCTGCTAATATTTGCGGAGGATCAATCTCGAGTCACACACACAGTGAAATGACAGCGAAATAAGTACATCGCATTCATTCGTTACACCGGTGGCGGTCCATTCGGATAAAAGGCAATCGGCGTAAAGCTCCTGGCGAGATTATTGGAGAGAGTACAACTGTAGTCCTCTTCTGCAGACGGTACCAATGATGCGATGCCAAGCAATAATAGCATTAGAGCTTGTATCGGTAGAGAAACTCTTAGGACTCTTCCTAGGAAGCGATATCCACGCACCAATACTGTTCGGTTGTTTTCGTCACCACTAAAACAAGTTTCAATAATGAAAAATTAAACAAAGTTTTCCGCTGGAATAGAGGTATTTTATTACGATCATTTTATTACAATAGGATTTTATTTATCAGAATAATCCGGGGAGAAAGATATGCTGCTGTGTAATATAATTTATACAGTGCCCTGATGGAAATATTCTGTTGAAATTATAGTATTTCCATCAGAGTGATCAAAAATTTTTGTATAAAGAAGAGTTATTTTAATGTTAATTTTATACTGTATTTCTTAAACTTCCTTTTCCTACAAACGTAATGACACCGAAGTGAGAGATCAGAAAATTGAAAGTAAAAATTAAAAGTAAAAATTATACATATTATAAAATAGAGAGAGAATACAATTAAAATAATTAAAAGGAACACAAAAATGTAAAAAAAACTTGATATTACTATGGAAAAATTTCCCCATATATTGTATTTCATTTTAATTATTTAATACATTTATCTGGGTATCAGTAATTCTTCTTTGTTACAATAATCAAAAACATCATTTTTGTTTTTCATAATAACATCAAGCTTTTTTATATTAAATTTTTTTACTTTTAATTATTTTAATTAACATCAAGATGGTATACATATTAAGGGATTGATGAACCGTAGGATTCTCTTATCTTTGCTGTGACACACACGCGCGCGTGCACGTGAAGAGATATAAATCCGGATAATTTCCATATACACTTTGGATATACGTACATTCATGCGTGCACACGCACGATAAATAAAGTTTTACCACAATGCTAGTCTACAAATATTATGCAATAAAAGACGAAAAAAGAAAATAACATACTTTGTGCTGGTAGTGTGAGGCTGATCAGTTCCAGAGGCAGCTTCGTCGAGTAGCTACAGTTTAACAAAACAGAAAACACAAACAATAAGATACTGTGCAAGTGATTACTACGGATAATTTAGGCGTAGAAGCGTCATCCCTCTTAATAAATAGAAAATCAAAATTTATGTGTTCTTTAATTATTGGACGAAGCTTCTCGCCTTGAAAAGTTAATTCGTGTTTTATTAACAATACATTGTGCAATAATTTACAATAAATACCTGTATAGAAATATAAATAAAAAAGCAAATATATCATTTTTTTTTTAGTGATATGAAGGTGATTATTGTAAAAACTATAAGATGCAATACCCGAATTTTTGTATACATCAATATTTAAAACTTGTATTATTTTTTAGGAAAGAGAAAAAAAGTAAGTTGAGAAAGAAACTTTTAATATACTGAAATGTCAAGATTATGATTTATGTTTAAACTAGTTCAACACGAATCGTAGTGATTAAAACTCGCTTTTTTTCTTAGGAAAAAAAAAAAAAACAGAAAAAATGCGCCTTCATCAAGAGACACAGTAGCGCGTCTCGTGCCAAGTATGTTTATCAATAACGAACTCTCCTCGTTAGGAAGACGTTATAGTGTATCAATATAACAGTTTTACTTGACGCAAAATCTTTTTTTAATCTTTAATTACCTTTGTTGAGAGTTTTATAATACTGTGTATATCAATGTTATCTACTATTATCTAGTCTAGATATATATTATATATATATATATATATATATATATATATATATATATATATATATATATATATATATATATATATATATATATATATATATATATATATATATATATATATATATATATATATATATATATATATATATATATATATATATATACGATTTTATCATGCGAAATCTGCTTCAAGATATATGTATAAGCTCGATAGAAATATTTATAGATTAATGAAATTATACGAAGGTCATTGTTTTAATTAGACATAAATTTATCAGTATAGATAATTTAACTTACGTCATGTGAAAGAGATGCGAGAGATGTTGATGTAGCGGCGAGACCAACATCTCGCGGGTCCAGCCCAAGAGCAGCTCCCAATTTAAGAGTATAGATACCGGTTAATCTTCTTAACGATTGCAATCTTAATCGTAGTTCCTGCAAACGTGTTCTAGTTTCCGCCTGTTCATCTAAAAGATGATTAGTCGCTTCTTGTAACGATATCACTCGCGGCTCGCAACGCTCAAGATCATTCCGCAATTCCCTAAAATAAAGATAAAATAAGAATTTTGTATGGTATAAAAATTTATACTTTTTAATATATCGCATTCATAAGTATTAATTGATACATCTATAATTTTTACCTAAATTTATTATATTTTACTTCTATAACGTTGGTAGATTCAGTCAGATCAATCGGTTCGCTGTCTCGAATACTGACTTCCGTGCGCTCGAGCCAAGCTAACAACTCGTCTATAATACGGTAAAATTGATGATTTGTCATGAGAGCATGTTGCAACTGTTCTTGCCATTGCACGGCAGCTGTACAAATTTTTTCCCATCTGTTGTTCGCCACAGACAATCGGTCGCGAAGCTCTTTCGCACGTTCCATATCCTCGGTATGATCGGCCAAATGAGCGCCGACTATGTTCAAACTTGTTACAATACTCTTGTGGCTGTCAAGATCAAGTAAAAATTCGCGATGATCTTGAATTACGTCTTCCAGTTGTTCTATGTCGCTGGGTGGCGAATGCTGTTCACTTTGCGTACCTTCAGCATACTCTAACCATTTGTCCAAACGCCAGAAATCATTGTCCAGCTGAGCCCAATTACGGCGAGAGCATAGTGGACAGGTCAATCTGCCATTATCGCTGTAAGAATTATAATTGCGATTATCACCTTTAATGTAGTGAAAATATATATTTTTTAATTATAATTTAAACAAATTAAATAAATATTTTATGAATATTATTTATTATATAGTTAGCATATATGCTTTATAAATATGACTTTTGTATGTCAAAATTGTAAATAACAAAATTTTTACCATTCGTTTAATATTTGCGAAGTATTAATATTTATAAAAGCGCGTTAGATTTATTATACATAAGCTTTATTACATTTATTGTACAGTAATTACTTTATATGTGTAATAAACATTTTTATTATGTATAGTAAAATATCTTAATAGGGTTTTTTAAAGATTTTTTAAAAATGCATCTCGTAATAAATCTCTTATAATAGCTCTTACTTTGGCAATACATTTAGAATTTTTATATGGTTAGTTACTCACTGATCACATGGAAAAGCGTAAGCATCGGTGATGGGCGATCTGTATGGAATAATGGATAGGTATTATTTTAATAGGTTTAACTATAAGCATTATCATCTGCATTAAAAAATTATACAAAGCAATATTAATGCGTTTATACTGGCGAAAAAAATTAAAAAATTGAAGCAATAGTGGAAGTGTTTACAAAACTGTTACAAATAGTACACTAATCGACCTTTATTATTTATTAGGTGTTAGTGGGATGGAAATTAAAAAAGATAGTGCATTGCGTCTGAGAATGGATGATATATTTATATATTTATAATTATCCGAAAAAAATGGACTTATGTAATTATATAAGATGATATATATATGGCTATATATAATCTTATGTCCATTTTTTCTCTTTTTCTCTTATATTTAATTTAATTATATTAATATAGGGAGTATTGAAAATTGTAGTACAAACAAAATGGAGGTGATTTTTCATGCAAATGTAAGTCGAAATTAAAATAGAATAAAATTTTTTCATACAAGATTTCGTTCTCGAGAAGATCGACTTTGAAGATCCGTCGAGCACATGAGCACTTGAATAATAACGAGAATCAGCACTCGAGGATCACGTTATACACAACTATTTCTGTTTGTTTTTGTAAACAATTGTAAACAATCAGTTCAAGCTTCTTTAATTCATCGAGCAATATTTTCAACGATTCGTAATTTAATAAAATAAATGCATTATTGAAACTTGTTTAAACATTGAAATGAAAAAAAAAACTTTACCTGAGCTCTCGGATTTGCTGTTCACGTGCTCTTGCTAATGCAATGAGTGTGTCGTATCGAGCTACTAGTGTTGTTACTTCGCTACTTTTAGCAACTCCTAAACTCAATTTGCCATTTTCCATGAGCAGAGTATGAAAGTGGCGTACCAGTTCTATTGAAGACTGGCAACTTCCAATCAGTTTAGCCTGCAATAGGCGCGTAAACTTATAAAAATTTTCACAGCAGAAAAATATCGAAAAACATATTTAACATTATTATTTTGCTCTAATTCATTTTTTGACTAGTTTTCATTATTCAAACACGCGATCACTTTAACTTCTGACGTTTTTTAATTTTATGACTTCCTCAATTTTCCATTTCTTAAATAAATCTTTACGATAGAAAAAGCAAATTGATATATTTGATTAAAATCATATTAAACCATACGTATATAGGCGCTCGTTCGAATTTGATTAAAATAAATGTGTCCATATATATGAACAAAACATAATAGAGTTAACTGATAAAAATCTTACGATAGTTTTAGCAGCTGCGTTGAGTCCAGGACCGGAAACAGGATCAGGTGTCACCGCCGCTTCCAGAGTGTTCAGGGAATTATTGCATTCATTCAAGGCAGCCTCTAGTTCCATCAGATAAGCATCGCACGAGGTCATTTTGATAAGTCTCGGTAGAGTATCTACCTGAACTGCGGTGTCTTGCTCGAATTTTAAGGTCTCTACTTGCACCGCTTCGTCAACTTCCGATCTCTCCTGCATCTCCAAGTCCGCTTTCAGCACGGTTACCCGCTCTTTGATATCCTTCCACAATAATTGATATTCGTCTACCAGTTCCTGAATCGCGGCCACGTCATCAGAATTGCTCTCCTGCATGACCCGCAACGCTAGCTCATCCGCCTTTCGCAGCGTGACATTTTGAGTGTCGAGCTCTTCCTCGATCTCCCTCAACTGCTGACGCCTTCGTCGCAGGGATGATTTCTGTTCGGGGGTAGCGAGATGCTGCATCTGCGTTAAGCGAACATCTACCTGCGTTAAGCCTACGACCGCGGCGCCATGCATGTATACGAATTCGCGATAAGTCTTCTGTTCTTGTTGGAGGCTCGGGATAATGGCATTGATTTTCATTCCAACAGCCAACCACCTATCGATGATCTTCCGCGTCTCGCTCGTGAGCGTTCTGAAATTATAGGGATCCAGTCCGGATTTGGCCAATCGTTCAAACGTTTGTTCGAGGATTTTCAAGGCTTTTTGATGCGCCTCGATATCTCTAGCGATCGACTTAGCTTTCTCCATTAACTTCTCTGATTCTTCCTTGGATATTTCGATAAAATTTTTCTCCAGCTCTGACAGAGAATTTTCCGTCTTGGATAGCCACGGTTCATACTCGTGTTTAGTTTTATCTAGTTCTTGCAGCAGTTTCCAAATCATTATAATTTTTTTCTTGTGCTCAGTGGACTTAACGCACACGGCTTTCCATCGTCTCTCTAGATAGTTCATACCGTTCTTTATTGCGTCTGTATTAAAAGAGGCTTTCCATGTGTCGCAATCGTTCAGCAGAATCTCGCATAGATTCAACACTTGGCTAATATTACCGCTCTCGGCCTCGATCGTGGTCTTGAGGTATTCGTGATCTTCGAGCTTCTTATCGATGCTTTTCTGCATGGGTTTCTCGATTATGAGAGTCTCTGATAACTGACCCTCGATGCCTGTCAACCAAGTTCGTAAATCAACTATCTTTTTTAGCAACGTATTCATAGTTTGAATTAGATCGATTAGCTTGTTAGCTCTCGCTTTGCCATCGATCATCAGGTGATTCCATTTTTCATTGACTTCGGCCAAGGATTGCTGTAGCTTTGCTTTCTCCGTCTCTTCAGCAATATCTATCAGCTCCTGCCCAGTATTTTGCAACCATTCGAGTTCGCGCTGCTTCAAGCTCATCTCCGCTTGCAGCTCACTTGCGAGTCGCTTCACCGTCTCCTCAGGCTCGTCCAACGCTATTGTGTTGTAATCCTGCATTCGGAGCGTGGTGTCCTCCATCCATGACAAAAACTTGTTTAGCCTATTTTCCCATCGACCATGAAGATTGCAACGTTCTGCAAGTCTGTACGCTAGCAGGGCTAATTGATACTCAAGGTCGCCGTATTGTTGCGATAGAAGTGCATCGTGCTGATTTAGCGTCTTCATGTCGCTCGGGCTTAGACATTCTCTCAACTGTTCCGTGATGACACCGAGAGATTCGAGATTGCGTTGTGCATCAGCCAGACGAATTCTTAAATGCTGAAGTGAGTCTAATTTCTCCTTCGTCTTGAATAGGCTCATTGGTTTCGCGTGAAAGGCCGCACTCAGCGTCTGACTGATTTCTTGGAAGATCGTAGTGATTACACTGGACTGCTCGATGTGTTCTTCATACAGCTTCTGCACTCTCTGGACAAAATCTCTCCAGGTCTCGAGGCCGGCGCGCAGATTGGCAATCCGTTGCGCATTCGCGGCGTGTTCCATGCGTATCGAGACGGCCAGCGCCTCCTCGCAATTAGTCAGGAGGTACTCTTGCTGCTTTTGAAGACACTCTATCTGAGTCTCGCCGGTTGGTACCTTATCTAACAACGCCTGAATTCTCTGTAGGATCTTGTCGAGCCGTCTCAGGTGAATAAACTGCAGGTGCAAACGTTGCCGTTCTCTCTCAACTTCTTTTAGCCAAGCTAGTAATTTACTTTGATCTAGCCTGTACTTGTCCCAGGCCGATATTCTGTCGCGCACCACCGCGTGTCGTTCTAGTATTCTCGCCAATGTCTCGTTGTGCAGATTTGTCAAAGCGTTGAATTGCTCGGCGACTGATCTGTCAAGCTCTTCCT
>NW_021848711.1:359771-400026 GCF_003651465.1 Formica exsecta
TGATCTGTCACGCTCTTTCTCTTGCCGTACCGTTAAAATGACATTCTGCTGCTCAGGTAGAAGTTTCCGATGAATCTCGCAGAGATTCCGATGTTCCGACAGACCGTTGTAGTCACTTGGCACGCCGGTCGACAGGAAGTCCTGCACATGTGTCAGATATTCCTCCCAGAGTTTCAGCGCGGCGATTACGTCTTGCGAGCGAATCAATCGCGTCGACAAACGATGATACTGTTGGAAGGTTTCTTGAAACACACGCTGCCATAATTGGATCACTTCGACCACTGACGGTTCTTGTACAGACATATCTAACGCGCGATCCTTGATGAATTGAAGCTGCGGTTCAGTTCGAGTTAAAGCGAGAAGATGGTTCCGCAGCACTGTCAGCTGCTCGTTAGATTCGCCTTGACCCACCGTCATTAGATTCTGAAAATTGACGGATAAACTCTTCTGTTTACGATTGTTGACTGGAGACGGGTTCTTAAAAAATAGATAAAAAAGTAAAAGAAAAAAAGATGTGAATAAATATGATGTACGCATTGAATCTGCGAATTTTCGGCAATAAATTTTGGTAACATAACGCGATTTATGCTACTCGTTAAGCATAGTTTTAACAATTTCAAAGGAATTATGATTTAATAATGCGACACATTCTCTTTGCAAGTATATAATCGCTTTTATATACCGATCAACGTTGACAATGAACGCTATGAGTTCGCATTGAAAAATGTAACTCGACGCGACATCAGTTCTCAAGTTCGAAAGTTTCGGCCAACGCTATGTACACGGGCGTTGCAGCCATTCAGCTGTTGCAGATTTCGTGACTGATGTAATTGCCACCACGGGTTAAGCCCTTCGGCCTTGACATAACAAATTGTTTCGGAACTACTGCGATTAAAATATAAACGCGCGTGCGAAGCGATGATCGAGGTTGTGCCAAGCACCAAGAACTGACGGACGCGTTAATACATCAGACTAAAGCGGCCTAACGCCGCGGGTCTAACTATCACTTTCTAAGTACCGGGAAATGTGTACATCGATCCTTGAAAAATATTTTAATTGTGAGATATTTGAGGAAGGTCTTGTTCTCCAAGGTTTTGAATTCGTTTACTCGTACATGTATAATAGAATATACTGGGATAATTAACTAACGCCCTGGATACACCCCCTCGTAAAAATTTTGTAAAATTATATTATTATATACGTATGGAATCAAAAATTAAGATCTCTTTCGTTCCTTATAATTTAGCAAATTCGCTATTCTCTTTTTCTTTATAATTCTATATAATTCTATATAATTTTTCTATTCTAATTTTTCTCTTCTTACATTAAAAGCAGAAAAATTATAATTTTCTTGAATTTTTATACACATATATCATTATAACACTTATAATTATTAAATGTCTCATGTTATAACGAATGGAAGAGATTTGATTGACATATGATTAGACAGAAGCAAGAGCAGCATGATCGAAGGAGGCACATACCTGTTGGACCGAGTCTAGAAAATTTTTCGTCTGACATAGATCACCACGGGCAAGTTCCTGATTGAGAACATGAGCATCTACCGTATCCGCGAGAGTCGACAAGGTTTCCCGAACATCCTCGAGTCGTTGACCGAGCGCTTCGACTTCGCAGTGAAGCGGTCCATCAGCGTTCAGACCTACGTCTGAAGCAATCTGTGCTACTAGACCGCGCAATTCCGCCAGTCTCTCCTTGTGTTCCGCCAGTGTCTCCTCGCAAATCTGAAATAAATTTAAAATTCAACTCAAGGTTTAACACGCCTGCGTATTAATTTATATATATAGTTATATATGACATATAATTAATAACATTAAGTAAAGAAATTAATACGGTTCTCATGTGAAACATAATTTAAATTCTTTGGCCAGACGCGAATAGTTTTTTAGGAACGTAAGTTTTAAGGAATTTATGCCGGTTGAGGAGATACAGTTATTATTAAATATATATGAAAGCAAAATGAGAAATATCGAGATGTGGGGTCTGACTAATTCAGTTGTAACAACAGTCGCTCGGTGAGCGAAAGACTCGGGTTTGATTCCCGAGTTAGCGTTTTCGTTCCGATATTTTTTTAACCTAAATTCTTTAGGTTCCCTATTTAATTACTTCGTATTGCAGTGAGAAAAATTTGTGCCCCATTGCACAACTATTCAGTTTTAAAAAAATTAATTTTTAATTGACATTTACTGCCATCCGCGTCTCTTTCTCTCTGTGATTCTTACTTTCTGACCGGGGAATTTAAAATATAATTATTATCAATTTTTGTATATTAATATATTAATTATTATAAACTTAATCGTGTAGAAATTTCTCCGGCCGGCTCAAGATGTAATCAAGCGAGATAGATTGAGAATGAATGTAGAGTTATTCTACAGAAAACATGTGTTTATTTTTTTTATCGGTATTTATAGACACATGTAGTGTGTATTCATTATTTCTCTTCCATATGGGAATAAAGTTTACTATAAAGACGCTATTCTGCATTTTCCTGAAATCTATCACTATATATGTATTTTATCTTTATTGAGAAATGATTATTTCAGAAATAATTATTAAAACAAAAAATACCTTCTTTAATGCATTTTTCATGATTCATGCAAAAACATCACTTAGTCAACGTTAAGATATACTCAAATGACTAAAAAAAATTCTTTCTTTTTATCTCAGTGATTAAATGAATTAATGGTCGCAAGATACGTCTAATATTATCAGCAATGAGACAAGATTTTCATATTCGCATAAGCGCCTTTATGAAATGCATTTATTTCGACAGATGTGACATACGTTAATTTATTCCGCAATATGCAAAGGATAGATTTTTTTAATTCCATTCATAATCATGGATATTTTGTAGTATTTCATTCTCAACATATCAAATTTGAATAACAGCTTTTCTAACAGATTTGTCAAAAGCTAATGTTGAAAATAAAATAATATTTTTGCAATTAATCTTTTATGAAAGATTCTGATAAATTTTGATGACATATAATTTTTTTTATCAAAAATTATTATTTATGAAATCTGTAAAGCAAATATTTTTAAATTTAATTTTTTGATTATTAAATGAATAATAAATTTACAATTTTTATGTTCTTATTATACAATCATTCGTATCACACAATCTTTGAATTATTCGAAATTTTCGTGTAATATTAATATTAAAATATGAAAAGTCTACGCATACTTTTAAGAAATTTTTAATTAAAATTTAATCTGATCCAGTTTGTTTTTCCCTTTTATACAATTGTTCTTATGTCATTGCGATAGGAGCGACAATGGAAATATGGACTCGATGGCAATACGCGCGCGATTTTCGCAGCACTAAAGTTATTTCTGTCACATTGTTATATTCGGCAGGAATCTCCGGTCTGTCGCGGACAATCATGACTTTTCATAGCTTTCATTATTTCCCTATCAGCCTGTCATTGCCTTACCTTTATTTCTTCCGGCGTGCACATGTCTTTAATCCAGGTTGTCACTCATGCTTTCTGCTTTTTGATGCGCGATCTTATAAAATAATGCTCCAAAACCAGATGTACACGTGCGCCGCTATACAGTTTCCCGTCTTCTGAACACATGGTCCAAATTGTCGATGCGTATTCGTAAACACGCATACACTGTCATACCCACATGCACATATACACACATTGACACATCATGGACGCGCATCTGCTCTCACGTTCTCTGGCATGCTTAACAAATACGGCGGGAGTATTTAAAAATCGTCACGATAAGGCGGTACGATAACAGAAGCGTGCGTTCGCGACGAGATAAATGAATATTTTGAAGAAGCGTATCGAGAGTGTAGCTGGATGCTGTAAACGCTGCAACGCCCTGAATCAGACTGGCGTAGTCTCCGAGGGATCGATGCGCACGTCCGTATGGCTCACCCTCTTGCCCCCTATTCTCTCAACGACCTACCCTTGGCTAGCCAATATGTCTGTGTATATGAGTGAACGTGAGCGAGGAATGATGATGATGATGAGTCAACCTCTACTCTTGTTCGTCCCTTTTTTATGTACCACGGTGGCGTTATATAGCATACAGTAGCGATATAATACTATGTGCGCGCGCGTAATAAAGAATGACATTACGCGTTTCTTCATTCGAGGGATGATAATCTGTTTATCGTGAAAAAAAATAGTTTTTTTCAGATATATTGAGATGCGCATAAGATACGAATTGTAAAAACGTTAAATATTTTTTAATATATATAACATTTAAATATATATAATATCTTGTTGACGAGAAAATAAATTGCATTGGCTCAAAGATCAACAAGATAAACAAAAAATATTTATATAAGAATCGGTTTTATCATTACTATATACTATATGCGGCTCGTACTATTTAAAATGTACGTAATATTAAAATGAATCAGCATTTAAGTATAAACGCAGAAAGTTGTTATTGTCTCAGCTGCGAAATTATTTGTCAAGTATCTTAGTTATCGGGTACACTTGATTAACAGCTATTGCTTAACTGCTCTCGCAGATATGTCCTAAGTCAGCATTCATTTCTTTCATAATTATTCATTAAATATAAAATATAAAAATGCGTGTATAATTGCACTTATCATTTGTCAAAACATCCTACATATATATATATAAGCATCAATAATTTTCGATATAAGTATTTGAAAAAGAAGGGTTTTCGAAAGTGATTAACGAAACTACGTTTTTCAATTAATCTAAATGGAATTTACTTAAACTGTTTATTAGCATTAGCAAATTTTCTTATGTATCTTTCGTTTCCGGAAGACTTTTGAAGATAAGCTAATCTCAAAATAAGTGCTCCTCATGTTTAATTTATGACAGTGGCAAAAAGTCTAGGTCAGCATCACTTACCTTGACCTGCTTGACTGCTTCCTCCGGTGGCAAGTTTACCACACTGTTCATTTGAGTGTCTACCCAGGCCTTCACCGCGGCACTAGAGTCCCTGTATTGTTGCCAGAGCCTGCACGCGTGTTGATATCGGGTGCAAAGGGCGCTTAATTCGGTTCTTGTATCTTCCCAAGCCTGTACGGCTTCATTTACTATGGCATCGACTCTGTCGCGGACTTCAACGGCGCAGCTCTCCCGCAGAGGCTCGGCAACAGTACGTAATTCGTCAATGAGAACTTCTCGGGCGCCCAAATCACCGTTTAAACCCTGTCATTTAGAAAAAAAAACAGGAAAGAGTATGTTTAATATTTGCAAATATTGACACAAGTATTAGAAATTAAATTGATGCTCTAATTTTAATGAGATTAAACAAAAAAAAAAACATAAGAACAAAATGGTAGAATTAATATAAATGTCAAAATTAAAAAATGTTTTGATATCTAAACAATTTTTGTATATATTTTGAATTTTTCATTCTTGATTATAGATTCGTATCCAATGAGAAATCCTTCAGTTTGAATAAATATAATTAATAACTATTTAGTAAAATTTTCAATGAGATCTAAATCATAATTTTTTTCGTAATAGACCCCATATGACAGATTAATAATAAATTTGTCAAAAATATTTTGCTATTAATTTTCAAATCTTATAGGACGTTACGTATAAGATTGATAGAAATAGAACTTATTTATATAATCCATTTTTTTCACACTATTCGTATATTTCGAGAAGAAAAGTAAAAATTATATTTTGTCTACTAAAAGCTTTGCGTGGCAGACAATTCAAAGAAAATATAGGCATGTGGGTTCTGCTTTAAAACTCGCTATAAATAAATTGGCGACATACCGCAACACCTCAAACCATATATGCGCACGGGATGTCTCGACGCTTACATGAATTCGGTCAGAACGTGGTCGAAATAATTCTATGTCGCGTATATTTGAGTTCGTTCACCTCTCCACGAATTTTCCAAAACAGATCATACGTGGAAACTGTGTCTTGCGTCAAATAGAAATTTTTATCAAATATAACAAATCTATGACGCCAAAAAATATTTTTCGTAAATTTTTTAAAATAATTCATTCGTAAATAAATAAATTATGCTAGCCATTTATGATTCATATTTTATTGCGCCTTGTTTGCTCCTGTACATTATATGTAAAACTAAATTTTTACAACTAATATTAATTGATAATTTATGTTACTTTTCTGACTTTCTGCAATTCTGGCAAGACACGGAGATAAACCGGTAGCCAATATTAGAAAAGAAAATCATATGTTCGGGTAGCGATAACACGAAACGTGGGCTTTTCCATGTGCTATAGTTTGCATACCCACCGTATCATCGTTATACCATTCATGATTTTAGTCGTTTATCTTTTTTGTAATTATTTTTAAAATAGATTAGAGAAAGCGCTAGAACTGATACACGCGTCATATCTATTGGATTAAACAAAATAAAATTTTCAAATGTATTTATCTATGAAGATGCGTACATTACTGTCAATTGTGCGTATATTACAACAGTCACGAAGATCATTTTATTACTGGAGGATATTACAAAAAAATTACATCTTATGCATTTACATCATTAATCAATTAAAGTGATTCTATCTCAAAAAGTCAAGAAACTTTACTTTATGTTTCACATTGCAATTAAATGACGTTACAGTTAATTATATACAATTATAATGCATCATTGCAACACAATCTTTGCATCATATATACATATTGTTTTAATATTAATTTATTTTCCGAAGAAAGAAAAAAATTGAATGAAGCTTTTATATAGAATTAGCATATAATTAATTCCGTTTAATATGATGTCTTCTTTATCGTGTTGATTATATCTATCTGTGTTGATCGTTTATAATGTTAATTGATCATATAAGGGGAGAAATAGGTAATGTACACAGATTTCGCTCAACTTTAAATATGTTTTAGTATTAACCCGCCATTAATTCATGGACAAGTGGCACGACTCAATATTCAAGCATTCGCGAAAAATTTGCATCGAAAGTTTCTCGTGCGTCTTCTGTATAAACCCTGTCATTTAGAAAAAAAAAACAGGAAAGAGTATGTTTAATATTTGCAAATATTGACACAAGTATTAGAAATTAAATTGATGCTCTAATTTTAATGAGATTAAACAAAAAAAAAACATAAGAACAAAATGGTAGAATTAATATAAATGTCAAAATTAAAAAATGTTTTGATATCTAAACAATTTTTGTATATATTTTGAATTTTTCATTCTTGATTATAGATTCGTATCCAATGAGAAATCCTTCAGTTTGAATAAATATAATTAATAACTATTTAGTAAAATTTTCAATGAGATCTAAATCATAATTTTTTCGTAATAGACCCCATATGACAGATTAATAATAAATTTGTCAAAAATATTTTGCTATTAATTTTCAAATCTTATAGGACGTTACGTATAAGATTGATAGAAATAGAACTTATTTATATAATCCATTTTTTTCACACTATTCGTATATTTCGAGAAGAAAAGTAAAAATTATATTTTGTCTACTAAAAGCTTTGCGTGGCAGACAATTCAAAGAAAATATAGGCATGTGGGTTCTGCTTTAAAACTCGCTATAAATAAATTGGCGACATACCGCAACACCTCAAACCATATATGCGCACGGGATGTCTCGACGCTTACATGAATTCGGTCAGAACGTGGTCGAAATAATTCTATGTCGCGTATATTTGAGTTCGTTCACCTCTCCACGAATTTTCCAAAACAGATCATACGTGGAAACTGTGTCTTGCGTCAAATAGAAATTTTTATCAAATATAACAAATCTATGACGCCAAAAAATATTTTTCGTAAATTTTTTAAAATAATTCATTCGTAAATAAATAAATTATGCTAGCCATTTATGATTCATATTTTATTGCGCCTTGTTTGCTCCTGTACATTATATGTAAAACTAAATTTTTACAACTAATATTAATTGATAATTTATGTTACTTTTCTGACTTTCTGCAAT
Organism: Formica exsecta; assembly: GCF_003651465.1. Classification (NCBI taxonomy): domain Eukaryota; kingdom Metazoa; phylum Arthropoda; class Insecta; order Hymenoptera; family Formicidae; genus Formica; species Formica exsecta. The sequence goes on from NW_021848711.1 coordinate 367,681, forward strand.
TCTGGCAAGACACGGAGATAAACCGGTAGCCAATATTAGAAAAGAAAATCATATGTTCGGGTAGCGATAACACGAAACGTGGGCTTTTCCATGTGCTATAGTTTGCATACCCACCGTATCATCGTTATACCATTCATGATTTTAGTCGTTTATCTTTTTTGTAATTATTTTAAAAATAGATTAGAGAAAGCGCTAGAACTGATACACGCGTCATATCTATTGGATTAAACAAAATAAAATTTTCAAATGTATTTATCTATGAAGATGCGTACATTACTGTCAATTGTGCGTATATTACAACAGTCACGAAGATCATTTTATTACTGGAGGATATTACAAAAAAATTACATCTTATGCATTTACATCATTAATCAATTAAAGTGATTCTATCTCAAAAAGTCAAGAAACTTTACTTTATGTTTCACATTGCAATTAAATGACGTTACAGTTAATTATATACAATTATAATGCATCATTGCAACACAATCTTTGCATCATATATACATATTGTTTTAATATTAATTTATTTTCCGAAGAAAGAAAAAAATTGAATGAAGCTTTTATATAGAATTAGCATATAATTAATTCCGTTTAATATGATGTCTTCTTTATCGTGTTGATTATATCTATCTGTGTTGATCGTTTATAATGTTAATTGATCATATAAGGGGAGAAATAGGTAATGTACACAGATTTCGCTCAACTTTAAATATGTTTTAGTTTTATTAATTAACCCGCCATTAATTCATGGACAAGTGGCACGACTCAATATTCAAGCATTCGCGAAAAATTTGCATCGAAAGTTTCTCGTGCGTCTTCTGTACCAAATTCGCGAATGAGGTTGGCAGATAGCGAGAGTAGCGCAGCGGATAAGGCGATGGATTAGAATACTGTACGTTTGAGTCCTGCTTTTTCCAATTTTTTTTTCACGTAAATTTTTACAAAATGTTCATTTAGGTGCACGCATGTGGAGCAAAAAAATTATTATCTTATGGTTATTAAATTTAATGCTAATAATTTAAATTTAATATTTTACACTCACATACTTTAACGCCTGCAACCATACAAATAATATCGATTCGCAATTCAATTAAAAACTCTAAAATACACACAATTTCCTTAACAATTTTTCCAGAATAATTTCTGCACTAGTTACTATACGACACGTTATAAACTGACTCGGCTGTTCAACTGACAATGAAATGAATCAAATGATCAAATTTAAAGCAAGGGCTACCAGTTCCTACCCTAAATCTCCTAGATAGAAAATAACGGTTTTTGCAGGTAACGGGTACAACTGCATTATAATCGAGTCCCCGGCAACAGAAAATCTGTCATGTAAGAAAACATTGACTGGTCATATAATATAATGTAAAAATAAAATTTCCTTTACAGAATTTTTAAATTTAAAAATAACTCTGGAGTTTTTAATTAGTGGGGGGTTAGTCCTGAAACATATTTAAAGTTGAGCAAAATCCGTGTGTACACTACCTGGTCCTCCCCTCGATAGACATATTGTGATAAACATGTAATTTTACGTGATCACGAGAAATCATGATAATAATTATATATTTAATGCAATTGTCTTTTTTTCAGGTCGACGAAATAGAGATTCACAAGTTATGCATGCACATACATATTCTTTGTTTTATGTACATTATTTTGTTACAGGCAACCTGTTGTTTGTAACGACTGCACGTCTATAATGTATGCTGATTTAATACTTATTATACATTGATGTGGATAAAGGTGTATAGGTTTGCTTTATATGTTTCATGCCGCGATGCATGAATAACGCAACGATATTGCGTACAAAAAAAGAACGGATGCGATGATCGAATGAAAATAGATTCTTACGAAATTATTTTCTCGCATGCATTCATATGTGGAGAATAATCGACTATTCTCGGAACGAAATATTAACAAAAATCATGAACGTGATTTGCCAAAAAATCAATAAAAGTAGTCGACAAGGATTTTACCGAGTTTTTTCAATGATAAGAACGATAAGATTGTCTTGCAAACAACTGGGCCCATTCATGCAAACCTCGAAATAAGCATATATATCGTAAGAATGATATATACAATGATAATTTATGAAGAAGAAAAACACACATGTGTAATAAATAATTCTTCTCTTATGCAAATTTTTATAGAGATTATTAGCCACGCACATTTTAAAAAACAGCAGCATTTATATCAGTCTCGCACAAATGTATATATGTACATACATCCGGTCTTTGCTTTTGCAGATAGTGCATAAATGCGTTTATTTTGCGGCGATGAAGCGTTTAAATAAAAATCACCATTTGGTCTATCAAGCACGGGAAGGAAATTGATATACGCTACGGTATCTTTGATTATATAAAAATGCAGTCAGTTTCAATTATCACATTACATTTTCACATTATATCTGTTGTTGATATTGTTGAAAACACCTTGAGTCATCAAAAACGTTACATTGAATCGTCACTATAAAACGGCGCGTTTTTTTAACTCCAACAATTCTGGCATCATATCAATTTTCTGCAGAAATGCAACTCCGGAAATCCTGTTCCGACTATTCTTCGTGCAGTCTGACCGTTCTAGCACGTAACGCGGAACGGAAACGTTCTGTGTCATTCAGGAAAACACTCGCTATCTACGACATTACCTTGAAGCTATTTATTGTACTTCTTCTTCGTCATAAAGTTTTAACTTAGATGGAAAATTTCGCGAGTTTGTGAAGAACTGCGAGGTCTCATTCGAGCGACTTGCAAATGATACGCGTTTATCTGCCGCTACGACCGAGCGATAATACAGGTCAAAATACCCAACAACACGCTTTGAAATATATTTATACGGGTCCGCAGAGATATTCTCGGCTGCGACGTAAACGTGACCATGGATCTAGCGGTACTGATAGCCGCCGCGGCGATAACGCGGCTCTCAAGCTTGAACGAGTGAGAGCGAGAAGGCGACGCCTGCGCGTAACGCGTATACTCTTGTATTTGTAGATTTGTTAATTAACGTTTGATAAATCATGAAATTATAACGAGAAGAATTTAATTGACTATCTATAAGCCTCAAGAAAAATTATTCGAAAATTTAGAAATTGGTCCTAATTCGTGTTGTTTAATTTGATGCTTTTGATTAAATAGCGTTCATTCGTTTGCAGCAAATGAAAAATATATTACATTGATATTTTATAAAAAAATTATAAGATGCTAATGATTTTATTGATCGATTTCTCAATGTGGTAAGCAAATCACATCGCTTTACTGTTACATTATAGAATGTAGAAAAATGTATGACTTACCTCGAGTCGCTCGGTAGCCTTTAGTAATCTCTCGTAATCGACAGAGCCTTGGACGGTTAATAGCTCCATCATATAATCCGCTTCCTGAACAGATTGTTGCACTATTTCCAACTGCTTTTCGAATCGTCGCCACAACTCCAATCTGTTCGTCAGTAATGAAAGCAGACGCGTGCATCTCGATTCGAGTTCGGTGTGTACATCCTGTATGTTGGACAAGTCTCTTTCTATGCCTACCGGCGATACTGTTACTCTCATCGAAGTCGGCAAATGATGCAGCATTTGTCTTAACGCCATTAGATCTTGCCAGAGAATTACCAACTCATCTGCGACTGATTGACATTGATTCACAGCCGCGGCCACCAAGTCACTTTCTTGTTTTTCGCTGCTCTCGCATTGATCCAGTATTGTCGACAATCTTTTGTAGGCCTTCCTAAAGCGACTTAATCCACGTTGAAGAAGTTGAATTTTTTCTCTGAGTAGTTGCGCCGAATCTAGCTCTTCGTTTATCTGTCCCTCTATACAACAAGCCGATGATAACAAGAATCCGATTCTTTCGCTTTCTGCTGCTGGTAAAAGACCCAAGCGACCTATTTCATCTTGAATTAAAGAGATTCTGTCGAATAGAACAGTGAGTCTCTCGATATACAAGTCGAGTTCTTCTTTCGTCTTTAATACTCCATAAAAACTATTGATAGTCGTTCGTAATTCGTTCAGTTCCTTTTCGAATAGCTTCAGTTTCTCGTTCGATGAGATCTCCTCCGAGAAAATGCTGCGGGTGACGTCCATCTGGATTTTGTTGATTTTATTGCTGATCTCGTTCCAACGATCTTGCAATTCGTAATGAAATTGTCGCTGTAATATTTCGTCTGATAAAGGTATAATTCCCAAAGCTTGCTCAAAGCAATTGTCTGCTTCATTACGCATGTTGTTGTGAACTTCATATTGTGCCTTCAATTCCTGCAAGCGTAATAACGTTGACACAACATTTTTCAAATATAATTTTAATTTGGAGACCGAATTTGATTTCTAGCACGAAAGTATAAAGTTTTCTTTAAAAAACGAGGTTGATCTTTATATCTTCTCTACATTTAAATTTATAGAAAAAATTATTAATATCAGATTATCTCTTTTTTAAAATTCAATTTTGTCTAAAGCATTTTTTTGATGTCACCGATTTAAAGATATTCACGCGTGCATTATTTAAAAAGAGATATCCTACGTATATATTTGTATGTATATTATATGTATAAATATAGAGATTGTTTTGTATTAAAATTCTCAGATAAAAATGCTTGATAAAAATGATAATAACGATTACGTAAGATTTTCGTTTTCCCATTTTAATCGTGCTAAAAATACGCCTCTCGAACATGTGCCTCCGATGGCATGAGGCCAAATGCGTTGGAAAAACGTGACCCAAATGCACGTGCGGATACAGCCCACCAATAGATATTTTTGCTGGATTATCGTATTATAAATACATTTTACAAGATTCCAGAAAAAGATCGAAAGTGCTTACCCAGAACTGACGCATGGAACTTCCTGAGGGATCGCGTAACATGGCAAGCTCCTTCTCAGCCATTGTCATCCATTGTTCCACACGGCTCATCAATGTTTCTTGATTGTTCCAAATCTCTCTGAAGGCCAGTAGCCTTCTCAAGGAGGACTCAATGTTGTCTTGCAGTTTTACGATCACGTCTAAAATTTCACCGTAATGATCTTCGGGATCCTCGATATTGATGAGATCACGGAGACTACATGCCACGTCGAATAATTGAATTAAACGTGCACGATGGGTTGCTACGTCTGATGATAGAGACTGAAACGTAACAAATTAACAAATCGTTAAAGTTAAATGTGATAGTTTATGTGATAATTAGACTGTATAGATTTTGTCAGTATCGCGAGAGAATAATGCCTTCTGTAATTAGAATATGGCTGGCTAAGCGCCGTGGTAAGAGAAGAATAATATCTATTTTGAATGACATAGAAAGTAGCCCTAAACATATATTTTTTATCCACATCTCGCAGGTTTAAATAAAGAAATAATAGGGAAAAATATAAATTATTTAAATTAAGTTAATTTAAAAAATATTTTATTATGTGTGTATTTTATAATAAAATTATATGTTATAAAATAAAACTAAATTTAAGAGATGTCTCCACATATTAATAGATTTGTCAGCATATATTTTAATTTTTTAACAATAAATTAAATAATATCAAGTTATTATAAAATGCAGAATAAAGGGATATATCTCTATTTATAATTATACTTATTTTAAGAATAGTTAAAAAATATATATGTGTGTGCTTGTGCGGAGATAATTGTATCATGTGTAGACATTATAAATATAATGGAATTAGTATAAAATTACTAACCTGATATAAAGAGATGTATTGATCGTAATCGGTCGAGGTCACTGTTTGAAGATCAGGAACACGTTGATGTGCAACTTGGAGCCATCCTCTCTCTTCTTTCGCACTTTGCTCCAGTAGCATCCATCGTGACGCGGCCAACGCCATTTGTTGCGCTCTTGAAGCCGCTTGATCGAGCAACGCTGTCGCTTTATCATGAAGTTTTTTATGCAGATCTGAATGTTTGGCTCTGGTTTCAGGGTCTAGATTGCCTTCCAACGATTCGAGAATCGCGCGACAGTGATTTAAATTGACAAAGAACTTTCTGTGTTTCTGCATCTCCTCTTGAAGATATTCCAGGCTCATCACAGATATCGGACTGTCTAATAGATTTTCAGCGATGTCGGTAATTTGCTCAAATTCCTGGAGCGTTTGCTCGTATTCCTCAGCTAAGACGAGCAATTGGAGAAGACGCTCTCGTTCGACGTCTACATTATGACCAATGATCTTCGTCATTTCATGTGCGGCGTATGTTTCGTCGGGTATAATCTTGCCTGGGTAATCGCGCAATAATCCGCAAGTAATATTGATAAGCTTACTCGTCTTCCACATATGACAGCGATTTGTGTTCTCCAATTTATCGAGTTCCTGTAATTTCCAACGTGTGGAATTTTCACTTTCGATTATATCATCAAGCTGTTTACGTTGTTCGTCGACTAGCCTGTAACAAAATTGAAATATGTTAATATAGAAAAGACAAGAAATTGTTAAACAATATTAAAATTATTAAAATTATTTGAATTTTCTCTCTTTTTCTCTTTTTTACTATTTCGGATTTTATTTCTTTTAGCTTAAAGAAATATGCAACAAAAATGTTACATTTAATAAAATTTTATAGTGCTATTTATTAATATTTTTGCGTGATGTCTTACCTATATATATTGTTCACGCCATTTAAAAATTCGTCCCATTTTGCAAGTTGTCTGCTAGCATGTTTTTCTTCATCAGTTGTAATATGCTCGATGATTTTCATCTGATGCTCAACAGCGTCTATACATTTTCGTAATCTTTCCCGTTCTTGTTCCGGATAGTTTGGCTCTAATTGCTTCCAAATGTTATCAAACTCGCAAATATTTTCCTTGACATAATCCATCTCGTCTTTCAATTCGATAAACGTTTTAGCATCCTCGTGAGAAGGCCCAGTCGGACATTCTCTGGTTAGAAAAACTCGATACTCGATAGTCTCCAGCCAAGTTGAGATTGTTTCGACGATAGTAATAAAAGTTTCTTCAACCATTTCCACATCGTCCTCTTGAATAGCATTTTTTAGTTGTGCCAATTCTTTGCGAATATCTGACGAACGTTCTTCCACGAGTTTCTCCGTGGTGACTTCTTCGAGATGTGCTATGTGCAAAATGTTACCTAAGTAACTCGACTCGTTGGTATTCTGTAGATTTTTCACTCGATCAGTTATTATTTTCGCAGCTTGCATCGCTTGTGGCGTTCTCTGATATTGCGGTTTGATGTCATATTCCAAAGATCTTTCTAGAAGAGAAGCTGTAGACAAAGTGTTAAGAGATGGTACTTTGGTAACGGATTCTTGCCACAAATTCATCTCTTTTCTTTCGTATAGTTCGGAGCTAGGCAAGGCTGGTGCAAGTTTTTTATGCGATTCGGATGTCACTTCGGCATATGTCGGAGTCTCTGCTTGGAACGATTCAGTGATTTCTTTACTGAGAATAGATTGCTCGATTTCTATAGGTGACAGTGGCTCTTCAGTGGTATCCATCGGTTCAGGAGACGACTGCATAGATATAATTGCGGACGATTTTTCTTGGTCCGATGACATCAGTAATGGTTCTATCATCGGTCTGTCAGGTAAAAATGGCATTTGTACTGCTACTATTTCAGATATAGCTGTTGTTTCTGAAATGTGGCGATCTGAATCAATCATAAATTGATCCGATGTTTTCAAGGTAGTTGAGATATCTGGTATGCCTTGAATGTCTTCTTCATGTCGATTCGTGCTTTCTGTTATACTTCCCGATGCAATATCCTCCGATTTAATCTGATCTAATTCAATCTGAGGTATCATTTGAGAAGAATATTCATATACTGCGTCATTCACAACGTCATTATTTTCCACTAAAGATGTTCGCCTGCTGACATTTTTCTTGGCTACATCGCAGTAAGACAATTTCAAGGTAGTATCTTGGGACTTTGTTGGCTGTCCAAATATAGATTCGAATTCTGACTTATCCTTGTTAGATAGATTGATTTCCATGGTTTTGTTGTGCTTCCTCTTCCTTCTTTGCCGTTTAATCGCCTTGCTATTGTGTTCTGCAACATCCGCGTCATTATTAAGATCCTCAGTAGTTGTTGTATCTTGCGAATTATCAGGTGTTTCTTTGCTATCAGATGTAGCAGTATCGAGCGTGTCACTGGCAGACAAGTCTATGCTCGCATGAACATGAATTTCAAATGATGTATCCGGAGTAGTGTTTCTTTCCGATATCGAAGATGATACCGTAGATTCTTCTGTTTTTACGCTATCTGATGATTTTAAATTATCTTTTACCGTAGGTATTTCAGAAAATTGACGGTTTATTTCTTTCTCGACAGATGCTTTTCTCTGCTCGATATTTTCTGGAATCGTTGTGAAAATCTCTGATATTGGTTTGTCACTCGCAACTTCCATTTCTCTTACCTCTTCTATTTTTCGTACTTGTACATCAGGTGCTGCTGGAGTTTCTATTATTTCTGTAAATATTATTTCCTCTTTCTTCGTCGTTTCTTTTAAGACGTCCGCTTCTAAAACGGGCGTTCTTTGTGCATCTTCTTTTTCAGCTGCTTCTATTTTAGAATCTTCCGTACATGTTTCAACTGTATGAGTTGAAATTAATGTTGTTTGTTGAGATATCGACGTCATCTCGGCCGGCTGGCTCTCTTTCTCTAATGATGTTTGTGCGCTAATTTCACACGTATCAGGAATATTTTGTATACTTTTCTCGATTTGTGGTATCAGATCTTCTGTTTCTATTTGCATCGAACTATCAAAGGTCTGAATTTTCTCTGGAGAACTAGTCTGTGATTCTTCCTCGGTAGTCTCCTTCATTTCCTCGATGCTGGTTTGGATAGATTCTTCGTATACTTGTATAGGTTCTGGACTGATAACAGTTGGACTGGTTTGCATTGTAGCCTCTTTAATTGATTTTATTTGCATTTCGGTTTCTTGCAGCTCCGTCTTTCGAGGGCTCTCTTCAGGCGTTGTTTGTGTCTCAATTGTTTCAGTAGGCGTTTCAGGTATTGCGATTGTTTGAGTATCTGTATGCAAAACATTTGGTTGCTCCGGACTAGGCAAGACATTTGTTTGTACATCTTTTTCCAAACATTCTGGTCCTTTTGGAGATAATGTTTGAATACCACTTTCCTGCAGAATAACTTTCTCTGCTATTGGTGGTGGAGTAGTTTGTTGCTCAACTTCCATCGCGGTATTTATTATTGTCTGAGTTTCATTTGTCATCATTAAAGCTACTTCAACAGGCGAAGTCTGCATTTCCGTGGAAAGAACATCAACTTCAGTTGTTTGGGCTTGAGAATCTTCCATTTCCGTTTTAATGAAAGGAATATCCTCGATTGGACTAGTTTGAATAGCAAACTCCTCCATTGGCGTGGCTTCAGGTGTCATAGTCTGTATACCTAGATCTTCCACTTCCGGGATTTCTTCCACGATATTTTCCGTAATAAAATCAAGTCCTGGTTCTAAAATTGTTTGTGTCTCAATATGAATCTCTTCAGTTTTATCTGTTTGACTCTCTTCTTCTAAAGTTAAAGGTAACGGTTCAGGAGATGTTTGCATAAATGTCGAGCTCTCCTCGACTATCTTTGGAGTAAATGAAGTTGAAATATCGCATGTTTCTATAATTGTTTGAGTGTTTGCGTCATCTAATACAGCTTTGCATTCAATAATATTCTCGTTTTGTAGTGTCACTTCGGCTTTAGTTTCTTTCGCCTGACCCTCTTGCTGCATTATATCTTCTAAACTATTTTTTCCCATTACTTTATTATCTTCTTTTATTGCATCGTTTTCTTTTATGTCATCTTCTACTTTTTCAGATTTAGAAATCTTTAAATAAACGCTATCATCTGTAAATATCGCATCATCGCTGCTAGTTTTGGGCACTTCAGTTAGATCCTCATCTTGAATTAATCGAATCTTTTGCTTTTTCTTCTTTTTTCTCTTTCTTTTTGCGCCAATCTCATCTTCCGGTGTAATCGACAATACATCAACATCATCCGGTTGATATCCATTTTCTTCGGCCACAATACCGTCATCTAAACTTAAAGACGATTCAATGTTAGATTTGATGATCTCCGTAACATCCGGTTGCGGCTGTTCACTAGCATGTTTAGATGAATCAGATGATGGGACATTAATCTCCATAGATTCAGCAATCGATGTAGCAATGGAAGTACTAGATTCTGCTTCTACAGGTTTTTCTGAAGACTCTGTCTTATCCTTGTGGCGTTTCTTTTTTCTACTTTTATGACTTGTCGTATCTGATTTACTTTGCTCCGAAGATTCGATGTGAACATTGACTACTTTGTTTGCCGTCTCTTGTAAGGTTTCTGTTTCTTTTTCAGCTGTAAGAAAAGCGCTGGTTTGTACGATCTTATCGTGTATTACTCCTGTCGTTTTTTTATCCGTCGGAAGACTAATGTCTACATCCTCCTTAACGATGCTATACGGGGCAATTTCGGATCGTTCTGCCTGAGTTTTGATAGAGACCAATGGTTCCATTTCCTCATCTTCTTTACTCACAGACAAGGCTATCTCAACCTTATGGAACACCGGTTTGTACTCGGGCTTGAGTGCTTCATCCCTTAAATTATCTTCTTCCTCTTCTATAAATAATTCTGACATTTCTCGTTCTTTAAGTGATGTTTCAATATCTTTTAATCTTGAAGCAGTTCTTTCTTCGTTAGATTTAATAATTTCACACGGTAGAATGATCGATTCATTTTGTGACTCTGATTGTTGAAGCGATGTTAAGGTTACATCTTCTTCTTTACTCTTGGATGGTTCAAACGATCCGTCTTTCTTTGATATTCCTTCCTTTTCGTCTTCTTCCTCTAACAGAATGACATTCGATATATCGACATTTGTACCAGCTTCTACAGTGCTGCTAACATCATGGTGCATTTCTACTTCTACCGTGCCGTTTTCTAGCTCGATATTGAGTGTTTCGATTTTTATTGGTGCATCGTCAGACTTACAAATAGTCTTGGTGACCACCGATTCGTCATCTGTTACTGTCGGCTCTAATGGCGATTTTAAAGATTCCGGTTGTACTGCCTCTGTAACATAGACATCTTCGACAGGAGTCTGCAAAACGGCAGATCGTTCAGCATCGATGAATGCTTCATTATCAACAGGAAGTGTATTTATGCCATTTACCTCAGTGGGGAAATGTTCGTATTCGTGTTCTTTCATCGTTTGTGTTTCCATTTCTTTTGGCACTATATTTTCATCACGTTGTAAAACAGAAACGCTTTCATCATCTGGAACATTAATTAAATTTTCTAATTGTTCTAATTGTGATACATGTTCTCCCAAAGAAGAGAGCGTTTCTTGCATCGCAGTTTGCTCGGAATCTGCTAACTTTATCTTTGAATCTGTCATCAAGAATTCTTTTGACAACATGCTTTCATCTACAATATTCGATGTGTCAATTTCTACGACGTCATCGTTTTTTTCCGCGGTCATCATCGGTTTCTCTGTAATTTTTTCTTTTATTTGATCTCGACGCTCACTCATTATATCCTTAGCAAATGGCCCAAAAAATGGCCCCTGCATCAAATTATCGGGAGTATGCTCTATTGGTATCTTTGATCTCATCGCTTCCTGCTGTTGTATTTCGATTGCTTTTTCCGCAGGAACTATAATTTTTTGATCTTCATTTTTAACCACATTAATACTGATGTGCGGTATATCTTGCTCGTTTATTTCTATCTCTTCAGGCTCTTCGATCACTTCTTCGGTGGTGGTTTCCTTGCCATTTATAATAGTAACTTTCCGAATGATTTTGCGCGTCTTTTTGATTACTCGCTTAGTGACTTGCTGCACCACAGCATGAACGCTCGAAGTCCTTGTTTGATATTCACCACCCTCCATCAGTATTTCTTCTTCAACTGGTTGGCAACTAATATCTCCTATCTGACCCTGCGTCACCATGTGCGTGTACCGAGGTTCAGTTTCATACTCCTCCACATTGATACCTTCGCCAGCGCCTGTGGTGACTTTACCGCCGTAAATCTGTCTCGTTATAGTCTCTATGGTACCATCTGGTCTCGTTTTAGTCACGGTGATTTGCTGATCTCTCATCGCAGCCTCTGAGAAAGCTTGCATCATCAGTGGCGTGTCTCCAAGTGTCGTCGACAGCGTGGACATATGCTGCTGTGTAGTTTGTTTACTGACTGTAGTACTTCGTCGTAATTTTCTTACTATGATTCTTTTGGTGCCGTCGGCATCGACAACTACCTCGGTAGTAACGTCGTCCGGTTCGACTAAAATCGTCTCGAAAGATTGTGGCGCAACATGGACAATGTTTAGTTCGCTTGTCGCGCTGTCGGTTTTTTTCGCATCTTGATATTTCATGTCGACAACGATGTCTTCACTAGACAAAGCGCTAGATTGCTCCTGTATTAGCTCTTGACTAGAATTAGGTGGCAAATATTTGGTTGCTATCTCAATTACGTCATGATCGCCTTTCGTGGTTTTTAGGATTTTTATAGCCTCCTGCGTTTGAGCAGCCTCGTTCGGTAGTAAAACTTGCGTCGTCTGCGTCGTGAGAGAATGACATGTAGGCGACGATGGAATTTGCGTTGTAGATGTTTGTTTTGTGAATTGGGCTTTTTTTTCCACAACGTCGTCGATTAATAAACTTTGACCAGTTTGTAAGGAAACATCAGCCAAAGAGGGCGGACCGCCTTCCAAGGAAGAATTAATTGAGGGTGCTTCATCCAGAGTAGCATTGTCTCTCTCTGTCGATTCATCATCAGCTTGAGCTTGCTCATCACAGATTTCCTACGAGGATAATAATTGCCTTGAAAAAATGTGGTGCTATATTTACAGCATTATATCTTGAATAATTGTTGCATGTATGTGTGCGCGCGTGTGCGTGCATACTTGTACTTTTATATTTTGAGTTTAACAAATGCTTCACTTTATTGTCACTGATTATTTTATTAATGAAAAATAAACAGAATATTAGTTTTGTATATATATATGCAATGAAAAATTTCCTTTGTTAAACGAATCAGAATAGAAACTCACAAACTTGATATCACATATTTATTTAAAGTCTATAAATTTTATTTATTTAATTGGTTAGATTCAACAAAATAATCCTTCTTACAACAATATAACATGTTTTTCTTTGGTAATACAATAAATTTTTTTATGTTTATTTAATAAATCGTTTTTAAAGAACCAATTTGTGCATATATATATTTAATAGTAATATATAGTGTATATGAATAAATATATGTACAATAGTCAAAGACTTGGAATAGCATTAATCAATTTTGTTGCATTATTTTTTACGGAATTGTATAATTGTATATTTCCGAGATAAATCACACGCGCGTTTGTCGAATCTTAACGGTCAAAACATTGTATATATTTTACATAGAGATTATTATATTTATGATAATATTATCGTTAATTATTCACATCGCTGAGTATGATACATAACTATAATGATTGACAATGGAAAGTAAAGAGGAAGGGGGTTATTAATAAGAATTCTTTAATTTACATGAAATATTACAGCAATATATTAACATTCCTTTTACTAATTACATGCAATGCCTATACTACATCCATCACCTTAAGATGAACAGAAAAATACATAACAATCATGATACAAATAATCTACAATAAATTAACAATAAGAAATAATGTACGATGCGTGATATCTATAATGAAATGTGCGTGATGAGAAGCGCATGTGTCTGTTTGCAGCGCGACAATGATAAAGAAAAAAAAAAAAAGAAAATATATACTCAGAATAATGCTTTCTATATAAATGAATTATTTATGTGTCCGTAAGCCGTGCAAAATTAATTGTTTTATTAAGCTCGATGACTAGAATGCCTGTACCATATGTCGAACCAATGCGTTGTTTATTACCGCTTATTACAAAGAATTTAGCGCGCATCGTTTATAATGATTAAACATTACACAATGTTTCTTATAACTATCCAAATTTAAAGCAAATATTTCAGACTCTTACTCAAGAGGCAGAATATTCTCAATGCAGATTTATGATGTTCACATCCAAAAATTCTTTTTATTTTACGTGCAGCTATTAATTAATGGCTTATAATTTTTTCTCTGACATTTACAGTTTTTGATTTGCCATTACGAAGCCACCAACTTTGTAATAACCGCAATTTGCAAGCCTTTTATATTTTGTTCCATATGTCGCGAAGCTTTCGCAATTTTCGAAGCCAGAATTTATTTTCCCGAATCCTTTGTAATATTATTTTAAGCGACCGAGGCACCAAAAAGAGTGATGTTTGCGAAAGCCCCCAAACTTTGGAAAACGTTGAATACCTGCTGCTTTTGTGAGAGCTGATTAATTGTGTTTACGAGGGCTTTCTTCAGCTCTATCGCCAACGCGCTCACTTCTGGTAATGACTCGAGTTCTGAGACTCGATGTGCGCGACTCCTTAATTCTTCCTGTAAAATCTGCCGATTGTGACAGACGAGATATCGGTATTATTTCGCGTACGATGAAATAACGTATCATATAATCATTTGAAGAAATTAAATCTTGATATTAAAAATTGAGATGTTTTAGATCTAATATATAATTACTAATCATTAACGTAAAAAGTAAGAATGTTAAATATACGTTTGACTAAAACTATTATAATTAATTATATCGATGAATAACATGATCCAACAGACCTTGTTAGTATTAAATGAATGTTGTTCGTCTATTTTCGATATGATGTTTTTTAGCCAAGTGTCTGTTTCTTCGAGGAATAATTTGTAGGTATGAATCTCTTGGCTGCGTCTTTCTCGGTCCTCTCGCGCCTGTTCGAGAGCTGCCCGTCCTTGCTCCGCTTGATCGAGAAGGGAGGTAATACGCGTGTGAATTTCCGTCAAAGCTGCTAAAAGTCTTTGAGACTCAATATCGGCAGGAATCTCGCGTAATCGCCTTTGAAGTTGTGCAACCTCTTCGTCGTAGGTGTGAAGCTCCGTCAACATGGTCTAAAGTAGACAGAAAGAATTTCTTTCGATTTTACAAACAGAATATTCGTTTTCTTATGTATTTTTTTGTACAATAAATATAATTTGCACGAATAACAATATAAATTTAACAAAAATCTTTTTCATATTTTTCTCTTCTTTCAATTTATCCAAAATCAATCATTTTTACCGTAAGAGATGATAGCATAGATTCTATGCTGTCTACAGGCAAGTGACCCATTGTTTCTTCGAAAGTCGAAAGTCTTATTTGCAGAGAAGCAAGGCCTTCCTCAACAGTATCCTAAAACATAAATGCTTATTAATAATTTCATCGCCGATTATGAAATTTATTACTATTTCAATTATGCTGTGCACACGACGGAGTCCAATCAATATTTTCACACTGCGCATTAATTTCATTAGCACCAAAAACTTTAAGAACCTGTAAAAGAAGGTGTTGTAATGGCATAAGGTTATAAAATGGCACAATATAAAACACATTTAATAATAAAGGCATATCAATAAGATGAGAACAACTCCTTCAACGTTTATTATAATAAAAATCCGCATAAACATTTTTATTACTACGTATGGAACGATAAAAATCTTCATGCAAGATGTCAGTGAATATTTTGCTAAGCAATCCGAATGCAAAGACCTATCACGTAAAGTTGCCAGCGACCAAAAGTCAAAAGAATTAAAAACTGTGTATTAATTTTTATTCCCTATTAATTGCTAATAATTCTTTATCATATAGATTACTATTTAGTTATATATTATATCTTGAACTTTTAATATTACAAGCTATAACAACAATATAATGATAAAAAGGTTGGCATGTTGAAGTGTACGTAATGTGAGAAGAGACACTATTGCAAATAATATTATTTATACATATATTTATGTAAGAGCGAAATAAGCATGCAAATATAATGCAGATAACATATTATAAAAAGATGATGAAATTATTACTATTTCATGCAAACGGCAAGGATATTTTATTAATTAATTTTAATTTGGTTTCTCTATTGATAAAAAAATTAATTATGTCTTGCTATGTGGGATTAGAGGAAAGTTAAAATAACAATAAATCAATAATATAGCAATAGCAGGAAGAGAATAACAATATATACACATAAACACACACACACATGCGCGCTATATTGATGGATCACCACACACGAAAATTACACATACTGGACTCAGTATCGAACAGCAAAAAGAAAACGTAATCGTTATAGAATAAGAGACAGAAAGAGAGGGAACGAAAAATTAATGATAAGGCAACGAATATATATACATATACATGTATATATACATATGACAATAGACTTGGTTCAAACTCGACTAGAAGACCGAACACTGGCCATGACGGTGATCGCACCTGGATCCTGCGTATCCTTTTTTCAATCTCGTCTTCGGCCGTTTTTTTCTCCACTTCCTCATCCGAACTGCATCGCTGCATAGATTCTTGCCTCGTCTCTTTACCTAAATGCAGTTTGGATCGTGGACGAAGATGGGCGAGGGTCGACGATTGGATGCAAGTGCTAGGATAATCAGGACTTTGGACGTTATTCGAAGAAGAGATGGCGGGGTACTCCTTCGGATCTACTTCGGAAGCGAGAGACTTTGTATGCGACTCGGTCAGTGGATCGTTGAAGGAGGGAGACGTTAAAGGGAGATCAAGAGACGATAATGGGACATCGTTTGGCAACGATAAGTCTGAATCAACCGCTTGATTGTTAATCACGTCAAGTGACAAGCTATGATCCGGCGTTCGCTCGCTCTCATTCGATAGATAAGTGCTATAATCTCTCCAGCTACATATGCCACCGGGCAAGTCGGCTATCATACGCTCTGTCTGGGGTGCCCCGAAAAAGAAACGCGAATCTCCGCAAGTGTCCCGCGATCTACCGCCCGAATTATCGCCGTCGTGATCGTCGTCATGATCTCTAGGACGATGACGATCGTCGGAATCGCGTTGGTTACCGCGTGAAAGTCTTTTTTTCATGTGAAAAGCTAAGTCCTCGAAGTGATCGCGCTCGGCTTCGTGATAGGATCGTTTGTCAAGCCAAAAACCATGGTCGTTTGAGAGATATCGTGAATTACATAATTTGGATGTAGGTTGTTCCTGCATAAGAAACGCCGATGATACGTTCTTCTTTCGGTCAGGATTCAAAACTAAAATCTCATCCGCTATATAGAATTGTACTTTGGATTTCACGGGCTCGACCGAAACATCGAAGTTCTCTTGTTCAATGCTTGCGACGCGTTTCAATTTATCCTCATCTTCGAAGGAGTGTTGCACAGCTGAAGATAATTCATTGAGAGGTAATGAATGCTTTATGGTGACATTTATCAAGTCGTTTGAAAACTCTACCGGCATGTGAATATCATTAATTTGACAGGATTCACCTATTTTTTCATCAGATTTATTTGTTTCAATATTATCTGGTATTGATTTTACTTTTGTGACATCAGTGTTAACCGTGATATCGTACAATTCCGAAGTGTCATCTGATTTAGGATCGAGTGTTTTTATTTGAGGCAATTCGGTTTGTTCTATATCAACCATTGTCAAAGTGATGTTATAGCCAGATTCGGCTTCCTCGGGTTTAACAAACTTCTCTTTTTGATCAATATTTTGATCAATTTGTTCATTCTCCGTGATTTTTTCTGAATTTGCTGTTGGTTCTGTAGTATTATTATTTTCTAATAATTTTATTTGTTTTTCATATGTTTCCTGTTCACACTTGATTTCATCTTTTGTTTGTTTATTAGATGTTTCAAAGTTTTCTTCAAGTTTCGTCTCAATTAAAACATTTTCCTTCTCTTCTTTTGAATAATCGCAACTGGATTCTGTTTTCAACTCTGTCTCTTTTCCAGTTACATCAATCATTTTGCTTGTAGTCGATACATTTTCATCTATAATATCAGTAGTATCTTGTTTTGCACATTTTGACAAATCTTCTTGTTCCTGAAACTCTTGTTGATCTTCGAATTTAGCATCAAGCTTTTTCAAAGATTTGTGTTCATGTTCATCTCTTTTTTCGGATGGATATTTAATTTCAGCTATTTCTGTTTTTATAGATGATGTAAGTAATTCAGATTTCTTAATATTTTCTTGTTCGGTTGTTTCCGATGTAACAAAGGAATCGTTCTTATCAATTGTATCTTTCGAAAATTGTAAAATTTTAGTTGGTTCATTGTCTAATTTTTGACTTTTGACATCTTCTTTCTTGATCTGTGCAATATCTGATATTACATCCTTAGAGACATTTATAATCTCAGTCTTTTCTGCAGTAAATGAAGTTTCAGTTTCCGTGGAGTCAGCAGTAGATGTCTTTATAAAATCTTGAGACTTGGTTTTATTTTGCCGTTTCTCTTTCTTTACTTTAGCCTTATTTTTGTGTTTCTCTTTATCTTTTATGGGATTTACTTGTGAAAGTAATGCTTTATTTTCGATTACAATTTCGGATTTCTCTAAAGATTTGTCAATTGTTTCTATTTGTGCAGTCTGTATTTCAGTTATCGATTCATCATTTTTCTTTGCAGATGCTACATCCATTCTATCTTTTAATGGTGCAATATTTGCAACTTCTTCGGTTATTTCATCCGTTTTTTCGACTTTAACATCTTCAATAATGTTTGTTTTGCCAAGTGAATCAATAGATTTGTTTTGGGCTACATCTTCTTCCGTATCAAATTCTTTTCTTTCACTTGGTTCATTTTGCACTAAAGCTCTTGCTTTTTTTCTTTGTTTTCGTTTCTCCGCTCTTGTAAGTTTAGAAATTTCTTTCTGTTCCATTATTTTTTCCTCCGCTTGTTTTATGTATGATTGTTCACACATCTTTGTATTCTTTGGTTCGTCAACTGTCATATTCTGCTCAATGCTTTCTTGTTCTGTAGTTTTGTCACAAGTCATAGCCTGTTGCTCAATATTTTCTTGTTTGTTAGTCTCCTCTGCTGGAATTTCTTCATTCAAATTCGTTGACTTATTATATGTTATATCTGTAGTAACTGCTTCCTCGAGTTTTATTTTTATTTCGTCATCTAATTTTGGCTCCGTTAATAATTCCTTTTTCTCTTCTAAATCTTCAGCTATAATCGCTTCCTTGTTTATGTCGGAGACGCATACATTTTTAATCAACTGTTCAGTAGTGATTTTTACTTTTTTATTTTTCGATTTTTTCTTAGATTTCGTAGCACTACTTTGCTCTGTAATTGGAAATGCTTTTGCATTTTTACATTCATTGTCTTGCGCATTTGTATCTTGAAACTTATTAGATATTTCCATGTCATCTACTAATTTCTGCTCTTCTCTTGGTTTTTCGATATGTGTTAATTCTTTTTGCTCATTAACTTGAGTGTGTTGTTTTATTTGATCCTTGCTAGACTTGCTCTTCTCTGACTTACTTTTTCTGTCTTCAAATGTTTTGTCTTGTACAGGCTTTATTTCTTGAATAGTGGTACTCTCAGCATTCTGATCTTGATTTTCAGCAAGTAGTTTCTCACTTTCTTTCTTACGCTTATGCAAATCTTTTTGCTGCTTAACTGTATTTTTATTTTTAGATGCATTCATCTTTTTAGATGGTTTAGCGAGTTCTTGCACAACATCTTTTTTAATAATATTTGCCAATTCGTCGCTCTCCTCATCGATTATTTTTTGTTCATTATCATGTTTTTGTGTAGGCTCCTTATTCTTATCTTCAATCTTCTTCTCGGTTTTAATATTTTCAGATTCTACATTTGACGTTTTAATCTTCTTGTCCGAATCTGAAATTTCTACAACTGAGTGTCCGTCATTTCGTCTAGCACTTCGAGAACGCGATCTAGAACGTCTGGAGCGCAATTCTTTTCGTTTAACAAATTCCATGAAACCTTGTTCGTCTACTTGAATCAAATTCTCTATCGGCTTTTGTTCGAGGGTCTCCTCTACATAAATTTGGACCTGCGCCGAAGGCCGTTGTTCTGCAGTCTGTTCCTTATGAAGATTTTGCCCGAGACTAGGAACGCTATTAACTTCTGGCAATTCTATGGATTTTTTGCCAACTATTGCAGCCCATGTATTTGTTTCTACTTTCATACACGTTTCGTCATCTTTTAAACCAGTAAGATTAACACAAGTAGACGAAAGAGATGCTTCTTTCTCTATTTCTTCTACCCAAGGAATTGATACGTTTTGGGAAATAGGCTTTACTATACTCGTTTGTTGGTCAGGAGATTGATGCACCATTATTTTATCAACTTGTTTATCCTGCTCTAATAATTTTTCTGTATTTATATTTTCATGCATCTCGTCGGAAGTGGATATTTTTGCATTGTTCGCTTTATCATCAGGCTTTAAAAGAATAGGTTCAATTATACGTGTGTTAAGATCAGCGCATATTTCTTCTTGAGAAGTCTGGGGAGGAGTTCGTCGAGAAGAGGCTGCGACTTGCGCATAAGATTTATTGCCTTCTTTAAGCTGTTTCCTTGATTCAATAGATTTTTCCGCAATCGGTTTGATAATTTCATCTGTCGTTGTTGCTTTTAATTCCTCACTAACATCTTTACTTGTTTGTTTTTCTAATGGAGAGAAGTGGATATCTTGTTTTGATGAAATTTCGCATAAATTATGCACGACTGATGCTTGTGGTTGTTCTACAATATTCTTAGCATTATCTATTGCATCTTGACAACTAATAGTGGATGTTTGAGTATTCAAAGAATCGCCTTCCAAAACAGTTGTTTCTGTGGTACCAACGATGGTTGCCCACGATTTGACATTCGAATTTAATGAACTGTCGTATTTAGGCACATTATTCTCTGTTGATTCTTGTTGTTTTTGTACAATCGATGATGCTCCAAGTACATTCGATTCGATTTCCGTCGTTTTAGAAAGTACGTTATTGTGATTTTCCTTCGTGTTATCTTGGTGTTCTGACGTTGCTAATTTCTCCTTGAGTATAATTGCAGACTTTTCCACTTGCTTCTTAGATTTTTTACTAGATTTTGATTTATGTTCTTCGAATTTGGATAACGGTTTTTTGTGTGCTTCGTCAATAGTATCATGCACTTTTTGCTTCACTATAGATTCGTTTAAATCTTTCAATTTTGCATTATCTTTGGATGATTCAGACTGTTGTTCATCCGCTGTTAAAGATTTTTCTATATTAGGTTCAGTTATTTTCTTCAATGTTTCATGTTTTTCTAGATTACTTTGTGCTGGTGATAAACCGCTGTCAGTAGTATCTATTTTAATTTCGACGTCATTTTGTTTCTTAGATCCATCTTTAATCTTTGCATAATCTTTAGCTTTTGCATCTTTAATATGCTTTGATTCCTTTTTTCTCTTTGATTGGTTTTTCATTTTCTCGCTTTGCTTCTTGCTTTCCGTATACAAAATATTATTCTGAATATCTTCTATGGCAATATGATATTCATCTTTAACAGCAGTTTCTATCTGAGTTGCATTATCTAAGGTTTCAATTTGTTCTTTTTTCTTCTGAATTCTTTCTTCTCGTTCTTCAATTATCGTTTCTTTTTCAATCTTTTCTTCTTGTTTTTCGATCATTATTTCTTTCTTTTCAACATTTTCTTCTGGTTTTTCAATTTTTGCTTCTTTCTCAAACTCTTTTTCTCGTTTTTCAATAATTTGTTCTTTTTTCTCAATCTCTCCTTCAATCTTTTCTTCTTGTTTTTCAATAATTGGTTCTTCCTTCTCAATCTCTTCTTCTGTCTTTTTAATTTGATCATCGAGAGTGACATCAGTTACTGTTTGAGTTTCTGGAACGTCAAAATCGTCATCAAGTATTATTTCCTCTTCAAGAAGATCAATCCAAGCATCATCAGATTTCAGATTTATAGATGATACCACTATTGGTGTTGTTTTAATTTCTAATAATTCTTGTTCGGTTTTAATATTATCTTTCATAACAGCTTCTTCTATTTGTATATTTGTGTCTGTTATTGCTCCAGCATTTATCAATTGATTATCACTGATTTTTTCAACAGGTGATGCATTTAATTCTGTAATTTTGCTAATTTCTTGTAATGTTGAATCGATGCTAGTACCATTTAAATCTTCTGTTATATCAGTGACTGATATAGTATTAGCAGTTGTGTTAACTAATGTTATATTTGGTTGTCGAATTTCTTCGGCTGACACTGCATCTATTGGCATTTTCTTTTCAATAGTTTGTTCAATCTTTTCTACTGCAGAATTTCTTAAATCGGAGTCATCAGTTGATACAGATATAGATTTTTCAGAGATGGATTTATCTTTAATCCATTGTGACTCAATTTCGTAAAAACTGCTGATCGGATATTTTGATGTCTCTATGATAAGAGCATGTCTTCTGGAATTAATTTCAGATATTTCTCGGTTCTCAGATTTAGGTTTCATTACTGATTCTTGTACAATTCTTTCTATATTTTCTGATTTTGTTGGAATTACAGCAGCGGGTGATTGAACCTCTTTTATTATTTTAACTATTTTGAAATGGCGATAAAAATTACTTTCTGCGTTATTATAAGCGTGACGATCCATGGCATAAGGTTTAATAACATCTAAGAAATAATCAGGTATTATTTGCTTCTTTGTTTTTATATTTTCGGGTATATTCTCGCTTTTTATTTTACTAATGTTTATAACTGTTTGTTCATCTACTGCTTTTTCTTGGTTACTCTGAGTTTCGACATTGACTTTATTTTTTTCTACTTCATTTTCTTCTAATTCTTTGTTTTTCATATTTGCAATACATGATACGTCTTGATTAATTTTAGTAATTACCGTAGTATTATCTGTTTCGACAGAATTATTAATATTTTGACTTTTTATAATATTATCATTCTGTGAAATAATATCACCGGAGAATGTCTCTTCTTTTTTCATATTATCTGTCTCGCGTTCCTCTTCAGAAATTTTTATATCTGATTGACGGATATTTTCCTGTTCAATTGTGAATTCATTTAATAAAATTGATCCTTCCTGTCTTTCTATGTTATCATCTAAATGAGCAACAAGTTCTCCTTTTTTATCTTCAAGCGCAATGATCATCGGCGCGTCATGGAATTTTTCTGAAATGCCCGGGCAAACCTTCCTATCTTGCATACTATCGAACGGAGCTGATTCATCGGATGTCATTATGTTATCGGTGGAACTCGCGGAAATTAAACCTATTGTTTGGGAATTTATTGTCTGATCTGATTGTTCCGGACAACTACAAACGGGAATATCGTTCGGTACCCTAGCGTAAGTAGTGGTGAGACTAGCCTCTACGGTTTCAGGACGCAAAGTGATTAATTCGGTGACTTTTGAACCTACGATTTTGGGTAAGGGTATATTTTCTAAAATCTCCACCGATTTAACGGACTTGATATTGGCAGGTGTGATTTTTATCGATCCTGGAATACTCGTGCTGGTAGTGGTTACGGTAATAACCGTTTTCTCTATGATCAAAGCCTTTCCTGTTGATGGCAATTGTTCGGATTCTAAATTATTATTATGTATATTTTCCTTGTGTTGCTCATGTATTTTAGCCTCGTCGACCGAATCGCTCGAAACTTTAGAATCGAACTCAGCTTCAGTGTTTTTTAATAATTCTTGCGTCTCTTCGGTCTCAACATTATCAATTTTTGTAGGCGAAGATGGATTTTTGCCTAATTCTTCTTGTTTAGGACAAATTGCTGGCTCCGAAATCTCTTTTATAACTTCTGTAATCAAAGAGACTGCTTCTGATTTTTCAGTATCTTTGATAAACTCCATAGTTTTGTTATGTACATCTTCCTTTATTGATATAACTGGCTTGACGATTGCACTTACTGCAGTCTGATCCACATCTGTCAATTCAGATTTTTCTGTAGATTTTATATTAGGTGTTGATGCAGTAGATTGAATGACAGTTTTGCCCTTCGACTTGTTCTTTTTCTTACTCTTAGAAAGAGATGGCTCGCGTTTATTAACTTGGCAAGGCGTTGCATTTTCTCTTTCGTCTATTTTCAAATCAAAGTTATTTTCGGCATCCGTTTTTGATTGAATAAGACAACTGTTATCGGGTACTAATACATGCTCAGACACATTTGTTTTTTCTATAGATTGGACGAAATTTTCTATCGTAGATGCACTTGAAGGTTTTGATTCGGAATTAAGTTCGTCTTTTTTTCCAACAGATTTATTTTCGCTTTCAACAAGCCGTGGTGTTTTAATATCATCTTTGCTTATTTTATTTTTATCTTGAGTATTAAATTTCGTTTTTTGAGATTTCTTCTGTTTCCCCGTTTTCATTTGACATTTCTCTGTTTCGCGTTTCTCAGTTTTTTCAATCATTTTAATATGACTATTAATAGCTTTTTTCTCATCCATCGTATCTGCTGTCTCTGAATTTTCTCTCATAAGGTTTTCTGCTCCTAATTCAGCATTTGCATGACAATGTTCTAGTTTTTTATCCTCTGTCAATTCTTCAGCTTTATTTCGATCATAATTTGTTTCATCATTTTTACATATAATATTAGTTTGTATTATATCTTGTGTTTGCGGGACTGTATTAGGTGGCAATTCGATTTCTTTTGATTGAATTGTAAGATTATCGATTATTTCTATTATCTCTGCAATTTCAGCTTCGATTATCTGTTCTGATTTTGGAATATCAATTTCTTGATTTTTTGGTTTTTCGATTTCTGTATTATTCAAACTTATTTTAGTTTCATCTAGAACTTTGCTTGTCGGATTTACTGATAATGTATGATCGATTGCGACCTCAGATTTCATTTTGCTTTTAGAAGCTTTGTCTTTCTTTTTAGAATTAGTTTTACCTTTCGCGTTGCTATTTACTTTATCAAGTGCCGCGGTATCAAGTGCCTTTAATTTAGAATCTTTCTTTTCGGTATCAATTACTGGTTCAATAGATTCCAGACTTTTATCATCGATTATTTCTTTAGTATCATTCTCAAGTTTTTCTCGATTTTTATCATTACTCTCTGCATCCAGTTCTGATTTCTTCGACTTCGTTTTATTTTTCTCTTTTTTTGAAGCACCTTTCTGTTTTTTTGTGCTTTCAATTTTTATCGTATTTGATTTCTCGTTTTCCAACTCGATATTGTGAGCGACTGACAGTTTTACAGTTTCTGTTATATTGCTTTCATCGACAATATTCGTTTTATCATTTCTCTTATCACTTAGAGCATCGGATTGCTTTTGGACTTTATTCTCTGAAGATTTTTCGCTTTGTTCTTTGTTTTTTGTATTTTTGTCTGTTTTATTTTTATGTTTTGTTTTAATATCGCATTTGTCAGAATTATCAGATATATGGATATCGATTTGAGACTGGTCTTTTAACATTTCGTTGGAAATATCTTTCTGGACTTTCTCTTCGCCGTTAGAATTTAAAATTTTCACATCTTTTGTATTCTCTTTATCCGCGTTATCTTTCAAAATACATTGATCTCTTGCATTGATCTGATTTTGCAATGTAGCTTGTTCGAGCGGTGTGTTTTCTTTTATTTTCGTTATTTCTTTAGACTTTCTTGATTTAATGGATGTTTCGCCAAATTTTCTCCGTTTTTTGTCAACATCATCTTTACATTTTCCCAGCGTCTCGTTAGCAGAATTTTGAGATTTGTTTTGTTCTTCAATTTGCTCCTTAAATTTTTCTCTCTGAGATTTTACTTTATCCATATCCTCGATCTCTTTGAGAGCTTTGTCAATTTCGTCTCCTACAGATTTATCTACCTTTTTCTTCTTCTGCTTACGTTTCTTTTCTTGCAGCAGATTCATATCTTTAGAATCAGTTATTTGTTTTTCTCGTTGCACTGGTTTTTCTTCTCTTTTATTCTTTTCTGAACTATCACTGATGATATTAGATTCGTCTCGCGTTTCCAATTGTTTCGACGGGTTTAATTTTTCTTTTTTCTGTTTCTCGATTGGCTTATCAACAAGCTTTCGAGATTTTTTCTCATCTATTTGTTCAGTTTTATCACTCGATTGCCTCTTTTTGATCTCCCGTTTTTTTATCATGTCCCAGTCGTTCTTTTTAGATTGTTGAAATTGCTTGGATTTCGGAATCGAATCTTGCTCGCACTTCGGTTCCTGCAACGGCGATAATTCGCGGAACGATAGAGAGGATTGTTCCTTATTCTGTTGATCCTCGGTCGGCGATTTATTGATGATATGTGTTGAAGTAATGCGTGGGCTGAGTCCCTGTGAGAGTATTTGTGCGTAAGAAAAGATTTGCGCTTTGGATTCGATATTATTCAAAGATAACGTATCTTTTCCTTCTGTTTTGATAGAAATTTCCGAGGTATTTACAGACTCTTCCTGCTTAGACGTATCGATAGATTCAGTTATAATCGCGTCTTGAAGAATATCTTGTTTAGTTACTGGTACTTCAGTAGGTTTTTCTACCAACATCGGAATCTCGTTTCTCGTGTCGTTAACGGAACATTGTTGCTGCATCGGAGTTTGTTGATAAATATCTGGTGTTGGAAGATATGAAGTTTGCACTACATAGTGCTCTGGTGCGTAAGTCAAAGAGCTGTTATTATAAGGATTCAAGTTTGTAGTATCGAGTTGTTGCACTTGTTGATGACCGGAAGATGCATAAACATACGAACTCACCGGATACGTTCTGAGCTGAGACCCGATAAAACCTATTAACTTCGGCATCGGTTCCGGTACCATGTAATCGTACATCTCGGTTGACTGCACTGTCTCGGTGACTGGCTGTCTCTGCACGTTCTCATAAGGCTTGACGTGTTGCAGCATATCTTCCAAATCTTTGTCGGCCCAGTTACTCGGCCCGGATTCGGTATAGCTTTGCTCTTCTACTTTCATCGCGGAAATTTCAGGAGATTGACAGTGAGCCTCCGCGATTTGTACGTTTTCTACCTGCGTCTCTTGCGTTGGTGCGACTTGCGAAGCTTCGGTGATTTGTTGAGATTCGTCTACGTTTACGGTGAAGTTCACAGGGACTTGTTCCGTGCGAGGAGATTGAGTTCGACCACGCGAAGATCGTGAAGATTCTCCGGATAAAGGAACCATGTCTTGCCTGGATGGCTCCGCAAAAGAAGTGTTAGCCTGCGTCATTTGCATATTTCCGCGAAGAATATCAGCATAAGAAGTGGAACCGGGGACCCACATGGGACTGAGCGAACGTCCTTTTTGTTCTTCATGTGGTGCCAATGTGTTTCTTGTGGATTCTGCTCGCGCTTCTTGCCTGGGAGTCACTCTAAATCGACGATGGTTATATCTGTCGACTTCTTCCTCTTGAATCACCATCGCCTTCGGGTCTCTCGCATTAGACGAGTTCAACCTCCGCGTAGGCGATCGTCCTCGATGAGTTACGTGCGATTCAACAAGGACTTCGGATACATCTTGTTGATTCTCTTCCACTCCGATTGTAGCTTGATCGTCCACGGTCTGCACGCATTGTGCCTGCATTTTGGTTTGCGGTTGCGTCTTCGGTTTGTCCAGGTCACTTTCCTGAATTTGTGTTTTTGACACTTGTGCTTCATTTAATGGAAGACATTCTACAGTCGACTTCTGAACTCGTATAAGCGCAGGTCGTAATACTTGCGTGACCGTGGTAGAAGGAGTAACGTCTCGTTGTTGTCTGTACGGACTACAGTTTCTCGAACTCGGACTAGTACGTCCCGCTGCGATATCGGCATACGAGGCTTGACCGATGAGCCGGTATTCGTTTGAAGATACGTAGTACGGATCTACCGCGTATATCTGATCCAGCAGTGTTTTGCTGCGTTGCTTCCAATCTTCCATCCGTTCCTGCAGGCTCTGCTTTATCCGTTGCGGAAGGTCAGCCAAGGCACAACAATAGAATACATATACCATGTCAATTTCGAGGATTCTTTTTACATTTATCGTGGGATAGGGATAGCATTATTTTTAAAGCTAAGATTTATTTGAGCGAGTATCGAAAAATCTTTATCGAGTCTCTCAAGATACACAAGTCAACTGAATGGGTTTCGTGAATGAATGTACTCGAATATCGATTGGCAATAAACAGGACTTTTATTTTTCTTACTTAATATAATCTCGTTCAAAATCTCGTGGAGCGATAACTATTAGAAAAAATCAATGATCGATAAAAACTCTTACTTAGAAAAGTTGTGACACTAAAAACATAATCGCTTGAATTTTATCGAGGAACGCCGACGACGAAGACGAAAGTTTCATGTTATATTTTCGCTAGTTTGTTCTTGTCGTTAATATTGCCTTTGATCAAGTTTTAAATATGGAACTTGATACGCGGCTGCTATCGTCATCGTTATTCTTCGATTGACACGGTAGCAAATAAGGATGTTAAAAAACTTAAGATCAGACAAGCGATTTGATTCGTATAATTAATAATCAAAATTAACGACAATCAGAACCGGTTCAACGGCAATAGATCTTTATTATCATAGGTCCGAGGGTTCCATGTCCGGTGTCCCTCGTTGCACGAGTAGCTTAGATCTTTCAGTACGTGCCTGGATTTTACTTTGCAAGGATTTGATTTTCTCGCGGCAGATCTAATCGCGCATAGAATCGTAAACGCAAAATGAGAGTGTATAACACGTCGAACGAGCGAGAGAAAGGAAGTGAGGAACAGGAATGTTAAGGAAAAAGAGTATAGAGCGGAAAAAGTGACGATCAGAAATGATGAATAATGAGCAAAATGATGACGATCCCGGTAGCAGTCCCGAAGACGACGTAGACGATAATGATCGCAAGAGGGATAAAATACGATAATGACAAAGGTAGTGAAATAAAAGGATGTGATAGTGGCAGATAAAGTAGCACAGGCAACCGTTGGAAATAGCGAAGGTGTAAAGGAATAGGAAATATAGCAAAGAAAAATTTATAAATGAAATAATTGATAAAATGTGAGCAACAAAATAATAATAAACAGAATCTAATATAAATCGTAAGAAAAGAAGGCTTGGACATTCTGTCTGTGTGTCTTGCATGGTCTCGACACGTTTCTTGATATCGGAGGTCACTTGATTTTCATGTGACTCGTAAATGCTCTTTTCCATGTTAAATAAAGGTCCAAAAATTACATAAGGAATGTGTATATGTGAACGGTGCATGACACATTTTACGTGAATGTGCGATAATACTTCGCGTTTTACTACGGTCTTTCATCCTAAAAACGTAAGTGGCGTGTGTGCGTGATTGCTTATTTACGTTGATACACACGCGCGCGCACGTGCCTGTGTGTAGACACATATATACATGTGAGAGTGAACATATATGAAAATGTAGTGATGAATACGTGTATGATAAAGTAAACATGATAAATAAAATAATAAAAACCAGAAAAAAGAAACACAGAAAACAAGCAAAATCAAGTAATCTCCTTCAGAACAACAGTACAAGTTTAAGTAATTTTAGGAACTAAGGTACGTACGTCTGTGAAGTATTGTAGATTATGTGTATACGTAAAGGTGAGAAAGAAAAACGAAACGAGATAGTTAGAACATGATACCAACCAGCACCCCGTAAATAGTGTACCACCATGATGAACACGTAAAATCGAAAACTTTCAAGATTCAATTTCCAATTCGTTAATAAGTGACAAATATTATCATATAAAGGAGAGAGAAATAAACAATTTTTTAACCAATTTCCAATTTTCGCATTGTTTATTGTACAAAGCGTAGGATAGGCAAATTTAATAATAATTAGTAGATGATATAGTTATCTGTGATAGTAAGATATGATGTAGTTTAAAAAATTTTAAATTAGAAATTTGGGATTATATATTAGACTGGTAAATTATCTAAAGTTTAACACAAGTAGCAATAAAGAATTCGATTAACAAATGAAGTTCTCGATAAAATATTATTGATCTATTTAGTAACGCTTTATAAAGTTTTAATGCATGAGGGCACAAAAATAAGGTTTGCGCATAAAAGAAAAATGTAAGATGTGAAATGAAAGATGGGTACAATATACATATGGCCGGAAACATCTTCATACAAATTAATTATTTCAATAGTTACAACTATTTGATTATAATTTGATGAAAATGTTTCATTTAAGAAGATATTTCCGTTGGTAGTTGTTTATATATAGTTATTGGCCATTTCTTAATAGCATTTTGTACTGAAATCTAAGTTTCATTCAGTCTTTCTGACATAATAAAATAAAATGGCAAATAACTCGGAAATTTGTTCCAGGTTCTAGTTATACATATATGGTTAGTGGCTCGATCGACGGTTAGTTAAAAGTTACCGTGCATTCTGATTGTGCTCCATTGCTATTTTTAAATAAAAAAGAATTTGCCTAACCGCGCACGTGAAAACGAAGAAAATTATCTCCGACAATAGCGCGCACGATACAATAATTCAAAGAGTTCGTCATATAAAGGAACGCGTTTTTTCTTGGTGGTGGTTTTGAGTTGGTATCGAAAATGTCATTAAATGCCAAAATTAACTGCTGCTTCAGCGCACTTGTGCAAGTAATGGAAAGAAGATGCCTACCTGTTGTTCTTGGAAAGCCTTTTCTCGATCGTTCGTCATGTACGTCGGGCTGAGTACTGTTCTCAGCTGTTGCTCCACCTGCACGATACATTGTCTCAATTGTTGAATTTCCTGAAACGAAAACAATACGTTCTTTCGCTCGCGATACAGAGAAATAGATAATTGTGAATGATTCGTGGTCGAATAAAACCAAAATGCCGATTGGCACTTTTTCCATTCCGCTAACCTGTTGATATTGATCTATCTGTGCTAAACAGACTTCCAAAGAACTCGTTTGTTCTTTGACGGTATTGTGAAGGGCGTTGAGTTCGGCGATCAAATCATCAGCGGTGTTTCTGACTCGGTTATCACCGCCGATACCGGACCTAAAATGCACCTCGAGCTTCTCTACCGAGATTGTGATCTTCGTCTTTTGAATCGCAATGTCGCTAAGCATTTTCTCGCGGATTGCATGCTGATCGCGCAACGATTTCTTCTTGTTCTGCGGCGACTCCAGTGTCTGTTTGGCCTTCTCCATCCAATTTCGCGCATCCTTCATCTTCCTCTCACATTGCTCCCATTCTTCACTGGCCTCTTGCAGCAATGCATTCTGCAATACGGGGACTTTCAGTTTAACTAATTCAAATAGCAATTGTTTAGATATCAGTTCAAGAGAGTGCTATTCACTAACCCTTTCCAATAGCTGACCCTCGACCTGTACTTTGCCCTCTTCTGCCTCAGCCAACTTTTCCGGCAGATCGCCTACGCTAGTTACCTGACCGATATTTTCTAATTCTCTGCTCATATCGCTAAGATTTTTATTTACTTGCTTGCAGCTCTTGACCGCCGTCTATAAAATGAAGATAATGTCAGCTAAATACTGTCGCGTGAATCCTAAAGAGATGATTTACCACGTACCGAATATTCGTGCAGTCTTTGTCTGGATTGTACAAGAGTGCTGAGCTTAAGCGGCTCGACTAGAAACTGTTTCTTTTCCTCCGTCCATGCTTTAACGTCCTCATAAAGAGTGAGGAACCTCTGCCAGGCGTCTAGGGTGTCGCCCACAATTTGTTTCTTCTCCTCCAGCCAGCTTTTGACCTGCGCCAGCTGTTCGGAGAGATTGTTGATTGTGCTGTTGATCAGCTCTTTCTCAGCGTCATCCCTCGTGTTCTTAATGATAGTTTGCCCGTTTTTCGTCAGTCGTTCGAGCTTGTCGCTAATCGTGCCCAGCTCATTTTGTATCTGTCTGAGATGCTCCCTGAGGACGGCCGGTTCGATCGATCTGTTTTGTACTTTAAGTTCAGCCTGCTGGATCCATGCCTGCACCTCGTCCACGTCGGCCAAATAGTCCGATCTGGTGGTCCTGGCACGTTTCTGATCTCTCTGTTTTTCCTCCATCGCCTGTGCTGTTGCCTCGGCACAGAGTTCGAGTGCAGTCAGATGCTGGGTAATGTCGCTCGGTACCAGCTGCTGGCTAGCTTGGTACCGCGCCTTAATGCTTCCTGAGAACTTCTTCGCAGTGTCGATGAAGTCCTCGACTTGCGAATGCAAGTCGCCTAGTTCAGCCTCGATTGCGTCTTGATCAATGCCGTAAATGTACAAGCTCGAGGCGCTTTCGCGCGCCTCGTTTAATCGTTTCCGCAAGCGCTCGATCTCACGCTCGATGTTCTCGAGCGCTTCCAAATCTTCGCTCGCCTTTTTGGACTTGCCACGAAGCGAGCCAACGAGTCTGAAAGGACGATTCAGACAGTGACTTTTTATGAATGACGAAAAAGCCTCTCGCAGAGATTAAAGAAACAGCTCTTAAAAGTATTTTTATTATATAAGCGCATTGAATGCATATAATAATATAAATAAGTACAATTCGACGTTTAAAGAAAGATTTTTAAGATAGTTTTATTGTTTATATATATATATATATATATATATATATATATATATAAAATTATATGTTTTTTTTTGAGACTCTAAAATATTAATTCCTATA